>NW_008666576.1:46962-79850 GCF_000695815.1 Acanthisitta chloris | reverse complement strand
CTTAAAGGCTCCCTATAGCCTACTAGTTGGTAGTTATCATTCATGACCCTTTGCAGCAAGCAAAGACAATGTGGTACAGCCTAACGGAGAGAGCAACTTACACACATAATAAAAATTCTACAGCTGTTGTTATTTCCTCTATGTGACAATAACTGATGCAGTTTACTGACATTTTGTGTCATTAAGGCCTGGCCATGCAGCACAGTCATTAGCATTTTTATTTTGAGGAAAAGTGTCAGTCTGGGTGTTTCCATGGTATAATGGGTTTAAGAGTCTTGGGCTTTAAAATTCCAGTTATGTGTGGATTAAACTCTAAGATACCTACTGTTGGGGTTAATGGAGAAAGGGAGCTAATTAGCTTGTGTGCCCTCTTATCCTGTGCCAGCAGACAGTACTCTGTTATTTGGGTTCTGTACTCTTTTAAGAAGAGGTGTCTTCAGAGTTCATTAGCCTGATTTAGGATTTTAAAAGCAGTAAATATAGAACTGTTTTTTTTTCTGGGGGCTGGAGGGGGACACATAAGAGAACTTCTATACTCTATTGTTTCTTCCTTATTAAGCTTGAAAATCAACTATCATTTCATTTCTTCTCACCCGGTCTTCTTTAATCATGCCTGAGGTTCAAAACATGAATTAGCATTTGAAATACAAGAGGTTGTCCTCAAGGTTTTAAGGGAGAAATGGAAGCAAAAAAAAAAAGTTAAGGACCAGAACAAGAAGATATTTTCCTCTTTAACTGTTGTTTTGTATTCTCAAGTGATGTTTTGGAAAAGAGGCATCAGATTCTCTTTCTTTATTTCCCTATATTACACTTGCATTTTCACAGCCAGGTGGAAGTAAAAAAATGACTTTGTTTCTCACATTTTGCTGAGAGCATGGATAAAGCTGCTTCAAAAAGCAAAGAGCCTTCAAAACTAGCAGGGAATAAATGGTTGGCAAAGTTTTTGAGAGTGATTTTCATGTTAGGGAATTGTCACATCTTTTGGTAAGGTGGTTCTGAATACTACTATTCACACCTGCTTTCTCTCCAGCTGCTGGCTGCAGCCAGCCAAGTTACTTCTATTGCAGTTTAAAAGGTTAAGTGTGAGGTTGTGCAAGTTCTGCATCTGCTAGAAGTTGGTATTTGTGTCAGAACAGTGTTTTACTATGTACACAGTTGGGTTTTTTTCAGTGTTTGTCCACAGTCCATGCAATTTCAGGGGGAAACAACATGAAGTCAATTTTTATATGTTTTTCAATCTACTGTTCAAATCTGTTTTCTATTCAAATCTATTTTCTATTTTACATTCAAATGTACTAAGTAGTTTAAACATTTTGCATTATGGCAGGCTACTCAAAATTAGCCTTCTCCCCAAATTCAGATGCTTGTCTGATATGAAAAATATCCCATGCAATGCTTGCAGGAACAGGTGCATCTGTCCTCTCAGCTGCTAGTACTAGGTGCCTTCCTAGAGCAGCATTTCAGTGTTACTTTATTGTTGCAACAGAGACTGCACTGTGGCTTTAACTCTTAAAATCAGCCCTGCTTACCTAGGAGCACCTTCTTACCTTGGCTAGACTTCAGATTAGCAAAGTGTTTATAGGTTCCTTTCTTCTTCCCACTTTCTACTGCTACTGAAAGCCGGAATGAGAGATGTCTTCCAACCTGCCAGTATACAGGTGGCTTCAATTTCAGCAGTTATCATCACTCTCCAAATAGTAGACACCTTACTTTATGTGAGTTACCTTAAAAATCCAAATTTTCTCCCAAAAATCAGGTTCTTCAATCAAAAAAGGTGTTAAAAGAATCTGGATTCATCCTCAAAAGCACCCTTGGAAATGTTTCCTGTTCAAATACTGGAGCTATTGGCTTTATCTAGAAGCTTGATGATTAAGAACCACTGGAAGCTAGCACTGAATCAGTCCTTCTCCAGAACCAGACAAATAAAGTGTATCACACCTCTAGTTTTATGGCATTCTCTTCAATTCCCAGGGCTCTATTTTCTGGCAGAAGTTCAGTTACATATTCTCTCTAAGATTTTATTTTTTTAGTTTTTCTGATATGTGTCAAAAGCATCACAGGATGTTCATGCTGTTGAAAGCTGAGACACAACTTGTGATTTTTTGGTGCTGAAACACATTTGAAACATGGCTTAAAAACAGGCAATTTGTGCAAGGCAATAGAAAAGGTAGCTTTATTGCTCTCCAAAATACCAGTAGCTCTCCATTTCAGTGAAAAGAGATATTGAAAACCTTTTGGTTTTAATGTGGCTATTTCTTCCTTACTACTGGAGACTTTGTAAGCCTGCATTTTAATAGTATCTGCAAAACCAGAAAGATAAAAGGCTAGATGACAGTTATTTTGCTTAGAATAACCTAAAGGAAGACTAAAATATATCTCGTTACCTACCCTGGAGGAAAAAGCACCATTTCCCCCCCCCTTTTACATTTGCTAAATTATCAGCATAATTTTATTTCAAATCAGGTATCACTAGAATATCCCCTCAGGACTACAATTAATATAATTTTTTTTGCCAAATAACTTCTTTTTCAGCAATCAGGAAGTCATTTTCTTCTGTTTGCCAGACACCTTTGAGAAATGTCAGAATTTAGATCAGAAAGTGTTTTGATGGAAAGATGCAAAGTTGAAAGCCAAGAGAGAGAGAGTAATGTCATGAGGACAGGTGCAGAAGGAGAACAAAACGGTGCTATCCCATTTTGCCTCTAGATGTGTTTTCATGAGTTTAAAGGAGCATATTTCAATATTTTGTCTTGTTAAACTTTCGGTCTTGCTGAAATTTGACATGCATGCAAGCACTCAAAAACCCTGACAATTCCTGAGTACTCAGTAGGATAAGGAACATCCTGATCAGCTGAAAAAAGAAACCCATACGAGTCCCCTAGTCTTCAGCAAATTTGGGGGTTCTTGTGCTCTTTTCTTTTACAAAGGTGTTCCCCCACCATTCCACCTCCAAATATAAATGGCATTGATAAGACACTGATGTAAATGTGATTCTCAGCACTTTTCGTTGGCTCCAATAAGGTGGTTATTTAAGTGAAGAGGATACAATATTATTCAAATAATGGTGTAATGTAAATTCACAATACTCAGCTAAATAACAAAGTAGAAAACAAAGCGAGATCATTTTGATCAAGATACAGTTGATCAGGTCTTCAGGTTAATACTGCAGGTAACTGAGTTTAAATTACGAAGGAGAAATAGGCATAGTCAGAATTCAGGAAGTGTTCAATTCAATTAGAGCCCTCAAATAACACCATACTTATACCTAGCTGGGGAAAGTACCAAAGGACATCTTCAGACATAATGTTCTGGTTTCTTTCTTAGAATCTTCCTAAAAGAAATAATTTGAAATCGATGGATTTTCTTTAAAACCAGTGATACTTGCCATTCCTTTATTTTAGTTGCTTACTTAACTCTTGCCAACTATCACACATTTGCTCCCTCACCACATTCACAGATTGCACAGACTTAAACAAAGATGTGTGTTTCTTGCTATAATCTGTTTTCTAGATGCTTCTCATTTTATCTGTCTTTAAGGTTAGCCATACTGAAACTTAAATCATCTGCAGGTGTCACAATGGTGCTTCTAAATTCTGCCGTAGAACAGAAGTATTTATTGCATTCTCTTGTAAGAAATTGTCATCTCTTCAAATAGTTTTTCCCAACAACACACATTTTATGCAAAGTAAGAAGTGATGCTTATCTTTCTTGGAAACCTGAGCTTGTGAGGATATTCATTTTCTGGAAAGCGGTACTTGATCAGTGCCTGTGATATATATCAGGTCTCAGATAGTTCAAGCTGACCTTGCCAGCAACTCTGTTTTCCTCCTGCCTGCTATCTGTCCACTACAGAGCAGCACTGAACTTCATCGATGCTCAACTATCAAGGGAACCAAAATTTTTCCACATGATCTCTATCTTTGTAATGACTGTTTCTTGTAAGAATCGATTAACAATTCAATCAGTCCTAGGTAGGTGAGACAGTCACTGCAGTGTAGCCCTCGCATGTAGATGTTATGTCACATGGAAATTCCCGACTTCGATGGCACTTGATTTTACAGGTCAGCTTAGGCTGATCCTATCAGATGATCTTCCTGAATGATGAAGAAAGCTAGCTGTGTGAAAAGCCTCCACCGAGAAAGCTGATCTTCTAATACTGGACGTAATCACAAAGCCACCAAATGTATTGAGAGACCAGCAATACCCACTGAAGCACTGAATATCTTCTAGTCGTGTTTTCTTTACATAATATTAGGTATTGTGGCTTGCTCATCCTTTAGAATTTTCTGGGTTTACTTTTCTTCTTTTAATCAGCTATTACTGATAAATTGTATCTAGCATCAAATGATAAATTAGAAGATAATTAGTCTATTAAAATCCGTATGCTTTAAATCTGATTTAAAATTTAATGTACAGATTTTAGAAGCAGATATTTTAACCTAAATCTTCATGTTTCTTTCCCAGAGTGATTTATACTCATAACTACTTCATTGGAAGGCTTCCTGTACTGAGTTTTGTACCCACATTTGTCACACAGCGGTTAGACTGTTTTGCACGTGGGTAATGACCTCGAAGTGAAATTGAAAGGCTTTGCATGTGTTGGAAGATTAAGGCTGAAACCTTAGAAGCTGGGATGTGAACTCTCTAATCCTCAGCAGCATGCTACGAACACCTCCCCCTCTTCCATGCTTTTCCTTCCCCTTTTTCCACTTATATCCCTATAAATAGCTCAGGAAAGGGTCTATCCATTTGGGCAAGAACTGCAAGAAATGGTGCAGCAAATGACTGGAAACCAAGAATAAAATGTTATTTTTAATTGGCAGAAGAACACAACCAGATTCCCTTCATCCAAACTATAAGAACAAGAACAAATCTGTAAGCTGAGTGCTGTTACTTTTAAGGATGTAGCTAAAGCAGGCTACAACATGACCTATCTTACCAACCTCTGCACCCCCACACACACACACACCTTAACCTGCAGCATGGAGCTGCCTTGTCAGATTCCTTCATTCCATGTTTTGAAGGGAAATTAAAATACAAGGGCTCTGTTCCTGGCAGTGGGTCCAGTGAGTCTGGCCAAGGGGACTGTTACATCTATGTAGAGCTCTGCTGGTCTCTCCAGCAGCCAGCACAGCATTTACCCATACATGTTGGTTTATAATTATGCTATGAACATGCCCTCTCATAAATCTCCTGCTTCTCCCAGGTCCATTCCCATGTGGCAAGGTGATGGGAATGTGTCCTAGTTTATACCTTCTATAATTCAACAACTTGTGCAGGTTACACAAAGTGTAGATTTTGCCTTTGGGTACATACTTAGCCCAGTTTGACTAAATGTTTATAGATGCAATTTTTCACAAATGAAATACAGCTGTCCAGAATGTATCTCAGTAGCTTTACACAAGGATTAAATAAGACACTCAGTAGAAGGTTTGGGAAACAAAGTAAACACATAGGCTTTATTATAGACATGCTTTTGTGGGTTTTATCCCACTTTATTCCTTTCTGGGCTTTCTGAATTTACAGAGGTCAGTAAAAGTTTTAATTTCTAAGTATTCCTTTCAAATATAATTCTAGTTTTACTGTTACAGTGAAAAGCTTGAATGCATGACTGTAACTTTTAAACTGTGTAAATTTACAGAAACAAGAATTTAGTGGTTTAGCTCAGTAAAAACCCAGGACAGAGGGAGTTTGATCTGGGGGATCTGTACTAAAGAAGTCACTACAAAATCCAACCAAGGATATGAACATCTGTCTGCTCCTGTTCCAGTTGTGCCAGCCTCTAATCACACAGCACCATTCCTTTGCTGCAGGTCACCGTCCTGCATGGCTCATCACATGAACTTGGCATCATCTATTTTAAGAGCTCCTGTCAAATAGTTTGTATTAACCAAAATTGCTTTATCTGAAATAGGTAACAGCTGTACAACCAGCACTGCCAATAGCTCTGCAGTGGCACTCCCAGCCCAAGAGAAGCAAAGCTGAGAACTTAGTGCAGGGGAACATGGTTTAGTTTTTCTTTATGTTTATAAGGAGTTCTGTGCAGTTAAATAACTGCATCAGCTGGAGATGGTTTTGCTCATGAGGATGAAAGTATTTTCAGGACCATTCTCTTTCTCTGAAAAAGTAAGGTATCCTACATTATAGTTTTCTATTTACTCCTAGAAGTTTCTATATTTAAAACATGCTTCTGTAGATATTCTGTAGCTATTGCCATCTTGAAATACTTCAGGAGTATGAAATTAATAGTAGTCAACTTCAGAAATTCATCATACATTGACTATATGTACAGTACACAGTTAAATGGTGCACACAAGGTGTGCTGCATTTCATTAATTTTCTTGCATACAGTACCTGTAGCACTATATGTATTAGAAGCACATTCTACCTCATACATCCTGATTAGGTGACTTTGTTAGTGGTTTGAAACAGGTGTTAATTACATGCATGTATAGAGCTGTCAGTTTCTCCAACAACTCTGAGAGTTTTCCTTTCTTGTTACGTGCTTCACAGGCTGTATTCAATCTTCTACCACCTTTATCCTTAGCAAATGTGTGTCTATAAAGGAAAATGTCTGAATTAAGCAATTATTTGGTTAATATTTTGCAAGTTGAGTTTCTGACTTAGAGTTTTCTGAATGGCTGCTGACAATAGTCTGTCAAAGAGTGCAAAACATAAAAAAACCCTGAGGCTTTGTTTAATTTTTGTATGTTTATATTTTAATACTCTATTTTAATTTAATTGCTTGTCTTTTAAAGAGAAAACCACACAGTCCTACTTTTAAGTCTGCCCAGAGGAACTGGAAATGCTACCCATGCAGGTTTTCAAATACTCTTGCCTTGTTTCCCCTGCCAGCAGGCGAGCACCCCCCACTACTAGTACGAGCTGTTTAAGAAACTCAGGCAAAACCATTCAGTCAGGGAGAGGCCAAGTCAGAGAACACATTTTACAAAATCCTTTTTGATCCTCCCTGCCTGTATCAGGAGGGACAGGCAGCCCCTTGCACATTAATCCCTGCCGAGGGGACACAGTGTTGCAGACATCTGGGACGCCAACCAAGAAACCTACTTCTTCGGCATAGAGTGCCCTTTGTCTTCCTGCACTGCCAGGATTGTGGGAAAACCAGGGCTCTTGCTTTTGGGGGTTTTTTTTAGGGTTTTGTTTTGGGTTTTGTTTTTTTTTTTTTTAAGGTTCTTTGTCCAACAAGCCATGAGATCGTGTGCAGAGGCTTAGGGTCTCCTATTCATCTTAGATCTGGAAGTTTGTTACAGTAGAAAATTAAGAGGTTTTTGCAGTACTAGAAAGGCTATTTTGCCAGTTTGTCTGTTTTTCTTTCTCCAGAAAATGTGTATGCCAAGTGCAAAATAAAACCCTGCATGCATTATACTACACTTATGACATCAGCTTGTCAGCAGTGACAGAATCTGTCTGCAAATAGTGAGAAAAACAAAACTATGAAGATACGGCATTCTGAGAAAACTGAGCTGCCTTGTAAACTTGTTGCTGTAATTCTCCCCTACTGTTTCATTTGCTCCCTGTGCCCATCTGGTTTATTCATTGTATGGGCCTAAATTAGGATGCAAGCTCTCTGCTGCAAACACTGTGTAGTTGCATACGTGGCACATTTTGGGCAAACACACTATACTCAGGCACATATTTGGAGAATATTCTGTTCCAAAACCAAATCATCTGGTAAATCCAAAGCCTTAAAAGGGTAATTGCCCTCCTTTGCTTTGCTAGAATTGTTTTCCCATCCTTCTCAAAGAGCAGCTGGCTGTCTTGTTCTAATATAGTGAGAAGGTTTATACTGCTTCTTCACTATGTAGTTTGGTTAGGCATCCAAGTCTAGTTGTTTGGAAGTAGGTATGTTAAGCTGTGCAGCTTTCGTATTGCTGATGCAAAATTAATCCTGACACTGATCTGCCTTCCCAATGCCTTGTAAAGTCAACAAGAGCTGAACAGACCATTAAGAAAGCAACCATAATAGAATTAGCCTCTCTCTAAAAAAACTCGTTGGGGTTCTTCGCTTGTAACTTTAATACCTCCCTGCTCCAAAGGAAACTTTCTGTTATTCAAACCAGGACCAGTTCCCAAGGATTGTTGCTTTGACTGAGAAAGTTATTTATTCACTTAGGCTCTTAGAAGGAGGCAGAATTTTTATCTACTCTTTCATTTTTGACTGATTTCCTTTTTGTTTATTCCCTCACAGTCATACATTCTTGTCACATCATCACTGACAGGAATTATGCTCCATCTCAGGTCATACTGTCAGTTTAAATCTGATTGTTAGAGCAAAGGAAAAATGAGGTCAATAATTGCTATCATTTTCTTGGGAACTGACAGGCCACATTTGAGGTCTCCCTAGAGAAATCTTCTTTAATTACAAGTTAAGCTGATGTTCCCCTGTGTAGCAGGTAGAATTGAGCAGGATTACTTTTAAAAGGATTGCACTGATCTGCTTTGGTGACAGTTTCATTTTGAAATTCTGATAACAAGCAAGAGGATGGATTATAAAGATGGAAGTGTACACAGCTGACACATACTCCAAATTGGGCCACAGCAGCTACCATTCCATTTTGCTCTTCTTTGAAGACCATATCAATCCTATTTTAAGTGCTGCAATTGGCATGTATTATTTTAGCAATTACTTAATGTGATTGCAAAGAACAGAGCAAAAAATGTTTGGAAATTGTAGAAGGGAAATAATGCAAGCAGTGATTCCACAAAGGGAATTTTCATCTTGAAGACACTGTGACCCTCAGCCTTTTTCAAGATCAAACAATGAAAAATGTGTAATAGGCTGAATGCTTTCGAGTTCTTAAATTATGAATAGATTTTGGGAAACCAAGTAAATATTAACGGGTTCTTAAATCACTTTTATTCTACTCCATGCAATTGTTGTGCAGAAACCCTCCAAATTCCTTTTCTTTGTACTTAAAGCAATCTACCAAAAGAAAATCAAAGCCAAACAGCAGATTCATTTTGCAAACACAATTTATCTCACAATGTTATCTGATCTGATAGTAGCATGGCTAGTAAAGTAAGTCTTGCCTCACTTTATGTGATAAATTAATATTTGCTATGACTCCTAGCAGGTTGCATAGTCCAGAAACAAAGACTGATGTCAGAAACAGCTCACATACTTGCAGTGTTTTCATTAAAGTTGTTTTGCCTCTTTGTAATTACTCACCTTTGGTACTGATGGTGTTTCAACCTGCCTTGAATCCTGACAGAAATCATAAAGCAGATATTCCTCCACCTAGGTCCTTATTCCCATGATGTGTGGGATGAGTGGGCGTAGCACTGTGTATGACTCCAAAACCAAGTGAAAATAGACCTCTTGTTGAAGAAAATTTAAAATCCTAAATGAGGAGGAACCTAAATATTAGTCCCATTTCTCCAGAAGTGGAAAGTCTGGAGTATGTTGGCTCCTCAGCTGAAAACAGCTCAAACTCCCATTTCCTATGGGAGTCACCTACCCACAACAGATAAAGCTTGAGAGAAAAGTGTCTCCAGAGTCTCCTGGTTGTAAAGGCATGCCACACAGAACTGAGGTGCTCACGAAGTGCCCAATTCTGGCAGCAGCCCTCAAAGCCAGGCAGTCCATTTTCAGGAGTTTCACACCAACTAAAACGCTGCACAACTCACTCTGCAAATATAACTGTGTTAAAGCAATACATGCTGGGGTTTAAGCTTTTGCTATGTATTATTATAAATTTGGTAGTACAAGGCAGAACTTGCCATTCTACTTCACTACAGCTAAAGCCTACATTTTCAGAGAGCCATAAGAGCTAGGATAATCTGTGAAACCTTAGAGTATCAAGAGTTAAAACAGTCTTTTGGAGGGAGAAAAACAAAAGCAGGGTATTCTTTTTAGTCAGAAAGAGAGAATGAAGATGCAAACAAAGTTATTTTACAGTTTTATCTTCATTTTGTACCACAACTTTTTAGAAAGCTGAACGTTAAGGACACCCAAAAGTAAATTTAATTCTTTTGCTTTCATTGCATTGGGTACCATCTATTACATTTTCCAAAATGGCCTTACATGCGAGAAAATATTACCATTCCCTAAGCTATTGTTTCAGAGAAGCATTGCAGCAGCAACAGCAAGGGTTGACTATAGATTTACACCTGTAAAAACCAATAAAAATTCAGCACTGAGGGTGGATATTGCAGCTATAGGTGGGGCAGGTTACAGCTGGTGTGGGGTGTTTGCCTGTGCTGTGATTACAGCCGTGAGCAGGATGGGGTACAGGCATGTCTTGAGAAAAACCAAGCATAGCTGGTATCCTTGGGTCACTCTCCCATTCCAAGGTGACCAGCTGAAGCCTTTCTTGAAGTTCAAAAACCTGAAGCAGAGTGTGCATGCTGGTTTGGGGGCAATGAGAAAGCTCACCAAAGGGCTCTGTTTCCTCAGCGTGAGGAAATACAAGTGCCTCGTGGGCAGCAAGGCAAAGGCTCTGCCCTTGGGAGGCCACTGTCTCTTTCAGTGCTCTCTGTGAATAACACAGAGCCGTAAGATGCCTAAGGAGGGAGTTGTTAAGACAGCAGTGTCCTCTGGCTCATATGTAGGCCACCTAAACTCACACTCCACAGAGGAAGATGTGGAAGTTTCTCACCCTTCAAGCCTCGAAGTCATCTGCTTCCCTTTCACCAGAAGGAAAGATAGCACAGAATAGGTACTGAAGGATGGGGTTGGCTTTCTGCCACTAGCTGCTTTAGCAGAAAGTAGGAATTAAGTCAGGGCAGGTCTGTGCCAAGTCCCTCTGGCTCTACTCTTTTCTGTAGAAGCCCCTATCTGCCCATGGGAGCTGTTGATTTGACTGTCTGTCGTTTCTCCATCATGAGCAATAAGGGGGGACGTTTCCTGAGCCCACAGTTCCTATTACTTCAATATTCCAGTCTGGTTTGGCAGTGGAAACACCAACTAAAAGAACCATCAACACAAGTGAAACTCCAGAAAGGTGACATTATTCATCAGAGACATATGGAAACTACAGAAAAGCTTGGTTTAGGTGTGCATTTGCCAAAAGATCAGCTTCTAACTCCCCAGAGAGCGGAGGTATATTACCAAGAGGAACGATTTCTGCTTTGAGTGACCTGGTCTAGAGGAAGGTGTGCCTGCCCATGGCAGGGGAGTCTGGAACTAGATGATCTTTAAGGTCAAACTACTACTCTACCAGACTTGAACTCATATCTGACAACATTTTATAACTTTCTTAACTTCTTGGGCTGACACACTCCCCTAAATTTTTGTGACTGGTCAGCCATCACCATCAGAACAGGAAAAATTGGAACTGAAGTCATTGCTCTCAATGCCTGGATTTTAGTCCCTGGTCAGACATACACTAAAGTGTTTCTTAGAGAAACAAGAGCTGTTATTGAGGAAAATAAGAAAAATAAATTTCAGAGTTAACTGCTAGTCTAAGGCTCAGGGCAGATGGTGAATACAACTAGAAAGTCCACTGACAGATTAAACAGAGAGCAGGTGTGAACACTGGTATCACAGAAGCACCTGGCATGCTAGCTGCTTCTTGCACCCAGGTACTGCTTTCTTATCTTGGCTGTGTTTGCAAGGGAAAATACTTGTGTAGGTGCCCAGCTCCAGAAATGGTCACTGGCTGTGGGTCATGAGCACAGGGAAGCAGCCATCTGCTTAGTTACCACCCCACAGGAAGGGAGCTCCTGTACCCTCTCCAAATCCACCTGTGTCTGCACAGTGCAGGGAGCCAGGTCTTGTGCCTTCAATAGGGAGCTTACACATCTCGCTTGGAACCAGAGAACCTTAAATCAAGCCACTTAGACAGCCCAAATGACATAACTGCAGAAAATAAAACCTCTGGCTACATTTACCTGTGTCTTACCAAACATCCTTCCATTTATTTTTCATATCAGAAGTCGCTAGCCCGTTGTCTTGTTGAGGAATCCACTGAAACTAGCATTTTTTTGCAGGTAGTGTAACCTGAGCAGCTACTGAGGGAGTATCTGGAAGCCACCCTTTCTTTTGCAGCTACCTTCCCCTTATCTTTACACCATCATCAACTCGGCTCTCTCTTCAGTAACTAAATCAGCACAGGAGAAAGTGTTCAGCACTTCTGGCTGTAATCCCTGTTCAAACAGCTGTTCTCAATCCCCTCTAGAGAAAACCAGGCTATTTGATCAATCAGTTCCCCCACCAGTTTGCTCTGTCAGATAACAGGCAGACCTTCAAGATACCAGCCTCACCCAGGATGCCAACCTGCAGTCAGACATTTCCAAATACCTGCAGTCAGACCATCAGCTGCCAAGATACTGCCTGTTTTGCACAAGAAGTGCTGAATTTGTTAATAGCAACTGGAAAATATCCCGATATTTGCACAGGTGCATGCAAGCTTTAGCAGTGGAATGAATCATATATTACATAATATGAAAAAATAACAGGACTACAATATTAATTCACTATATATTATATTAATTTATTTTTCAATTGAAAACATTGAAAATCAAATGCATTGTTTCCAGACCAGACATGGCTCTCACTAAAATCTTTTATAAATACTGTATGTTTCTCAAGTATAAACAGTACTGTGCTGTGTTACCTTCAAAGGTGCTCTTGGAGTTTTTTTCAATAATTTACTGACCACAGTAACATCTTTCCTTCCTGGAGACCTTACAGTTTATTGTGAAAGCCTTTAGAAGAAATAGGAAGAAAAAAGAAACATACAAAGACAATTCATTTTTTAATTTTCTGTGCTAAAGCTGGAACAGCCTTCTTTTGTTTATTTTCTCCAGCATACAATATTTTTCAGAGATTTTTTGCATTACATTAAAATGTATTACACAACTTGCATTTCCAAAACAAAGATACAGATCGCTCTTTTCTTGGAACTCTAGAAGAATAAATATATCTTTAGATGGAATCATCCATAGTTCTTTTTATCAGTTATTCTTGGCTGTTTTCCACAAAATAGGGCATTACCAAACATTGTTCACAGGTTATATACAGGCACCTTTCTGAGCCCAGATCTGTAGCAGAACTTCCCTTGCTGCAGAACTGCTTAGCTTTGGTCACTTCTGTCACACCAAATTACATGCCTGCGTAGGACAGATGGAAGGAATCAGGCAGTGTGATTGCTACACCAGCAAAACCATCCCACATGGATGCACTTTACATTGGCAAAAGAGCACTTTAGCCAGCCTAGTTTATCACAGTCAGAGGGCTATTGTTCTTCTAGGAGTTCTGACAATACAGCTGTGCTGGTAAGACTTTTTCAACATAGCTAGGCACCGATCTTGGTCAGCCATCAGAGTTGGGTGAATGTTCCACGACATAGGACACAGAAATTAGCATGTCAAGTAAGGGATCCAGTTTCTGTCTCTTGAAATGATTAATCTAAAATGCTAAAATAGAAGATCTAAGATAATGCCTCTTCTTGATATTTTTCTCCTTCCTTCCCTCCCCACCTCCCTGTGCATCCATGGGACATAGCAGCCATCTCCCCAGCTAGTTGTCTGTTTCTCTCATGAGCTCATTCCTACTCTCTATGAGATATCTAGCAGTGAGGTCCATATATTAAGTATAAATTACATAAAGCAACAGTTTATTATCAACTTCTGGTTGTCCTGCCTCCCAATTTCATTGAATATCTCTCTAGTTATAAGACACAACATATAGCAACTTCAGACACAGCCTTCTGCCTTCAGCTTAATCTTTCTCTGCAGTTTATGTATAATAATCCCTAAAGAAGTGCTTTCTTTAGGAATTTTTTACACATATTTAGCCTACAGATATAACACATGAATCATAGAAGATAAAGATGACAAAAACCTAAAAGGTGATCTGAAGTAATCTGTGGTGGTGTCCCCCATTGTACAACTTTGTTCTAGAGTCATTTTACATGCTCTGAGCAATAAAAAGCTAAACAATGCATTTATAAGCAGTCTTCCCATTTGCTTCATTTCATCTGTTATTTCAGCCATTCTGGAGCCAACACTACAGTTTTCAAAAACCTTAGTATTTGCATATTGAAATATGCACACATATCTAAAATCAGTTTTCTTAAGCAGGCTGATAAATTTAAGATTAATTCTATATTTCTCAGTCACTATTTACAGAGCAGAAGTCTTCATGGAATCAAGGAGAAGTTGCCATTCAAATAATAAAACCCATCATATGGTTAATATATGTATTCTCTATCAGGGTTGTTTAAAATATCACGGTTGCTTCTAGGAGTAGTGTTGGAAAGCAGAGGCTGGCACGCATTTCTATTTTCTCTTTGAAGCCTGAAGTAAGATCTCATTTTGTACAGACTATTCCTGTATAGCTGTGTTAGGACAAGCAACAAATTATCTTGGATTTTTGAGACACCGAATGACATTCAAAGCTTTTGAATTAAAAAAAACCGAAACAGTAATACAAAAGGTTTCCAGAGAACATAAGTAAGATTGAATGCAGTTTATTCATCTGTAGGAAGTTTATTTCAGAAAGTTCTCGTGTGTTTCTATTGGATCCAGATAGCCTGGTTCATAGTGCTATGTGATCAGAAATTTAAATCACTTGAGGCTGTATTTTCAGTGGGCAGCAGATAATGCCTGATGACAGATCATTGGCATTTTGAGAAAACAAAGGTATTTCAGGCAAATCACAGGTGTTTTGATACTTGCACTGTTTAGATATCACTTACCTAATTTTCACACAGCTTGTACTACTTCCACAAAAATTACTAGAAAACCAGCAGACATGGGTGTCTCAGTGAAGACCAACAGTAACAAAGATATAGAAACATAGAACAAGTTTTTACATTCCTGATGACTAAAATTGTGTTTTAAGCGCAATAGCATGAGAACAGCAATTCACTTACGTGCTCTGTGTTACGTATTCACTTACTTACATTTCCATGCAAAATTACTGAAACTCATTAGAGAGATCTCTGTTGCTTTATCATCATTGGCTTTATGCTCCCTCCACATCTTTCCATTTGTGTGATTTGATTTGCTCAGATAACCTAATGTCTTTCTTACAGGTTTAGGTAAATAGATCTTCCACAAATCTGTCCAAAATCCTGCCAAACTGCTAGCATTGCTAATGCCCAGAGCAATGTCCTGTATAAAAGAGAAACAACATGAAAGATGCGTTAATCTTTAGCCTTGTAACCCAAATACCTTCATTGATAAAGGCTATTACAGTGATTTTCCAGAGAGGAGTTGTCTGAGCATGTGGCTTTGTTCAGACTGGTTTTATTTGCTTTTCTTTAGAAATGACAGATCACGTTGAGCAACATTTGCTTCTAATCTGCCCAGAGGTACTATTAGGGGCATGTCCTAAAGCTCAGAAATACAGTATAGTCTCCTGTAGCAGTGTTGACAGGAAGGTGACAAGACTAGTCACACAAAATTACCTACCCTTTCTTCAAGTAAGAACTATTTTTTTCCAAATGATTACTACTAGTATTAGCTAATACAAGTAGTATTAGGTAAACATATGCATTGTCTTTAACAACCTTGCAAATCTCTATCTTTTAAATCACTATTTTTCTTCCTGTAAACTAAGATAAGCTGTAAAAACATTGAAAGAGAGGCAAATGTTGGGACATTCTTAAGAAGTATATTTGTTTCTCTGCTCCACCTACCAGAAAAATTTCTACTTCCAAATTACCAATGAAAGCAAACCAGGCACGGAGTTGATCTAGTGCTAATTAAGATAGATGGGAGCAGGATTGTCAGTTAGTACAAGTCCCCACTGTGTCATTTAAGCACACTTATAAGGAGGTAGATTTAACTTCAGACTGGTTCATCTGCTCAGCATGCTGTCTGCTCATCCTAGCTAGGTGTAAGGGGTCAACTGTCATGGGTTGGAGCAATGAAAGCAGTAACCTATGCAAAAAGCAATCTTGCTCTATCCTTAAGGACATGGTCTAGTGGTGGACTTGGCAGTGCTGGCTTTATGGTTGACTTGATGACCTAAAAGGTCTTATCCAACCTAAAGAATTCTATGATTTATTTTTTTAAAGTCTTCATTCTGCTGTTTCTTCTTAATATTCTACAATTCCAACTCCTCCATCTAACTCTTAGAAGCATTTGGTCCCTAATTTCCATTTCAATGCAGCTGAGAGTAGGTTTGTCTACAGTATTTTAAAATAAAAGGAATATACAAGTTGTTTTTACTTTGTTCTTGACATGTAAGATTTGTTTATATTATGTAAGCATGAAAGCAAGTAGCTTCTCATGCTCATTCCTACAAGTCACTTTACACATCACATTACAGTGTTTTTTCCAAAGCAGACTGTTAAGTCTAACCACAAAGCCATCAAGCACAGGACTAGCTCTATTTCAAATTACTGCAGCAGGTAGGCACATCACAGACAAACAGGAGTGGCATTTCCCAAACAGCAGCATCTTTGTCATGAAATAATAGCAGAACAACTGCATAGCACAAGGATGTAAAAATGGAAGCAGATCTTTGCACAAGTCCCACACCTGAAAATGGAGCACCCTCCTATGGCAGAAACCATCATTAGGCTGCTAAGGAAATTGCCTCAAATTCAAAAAATGCCTTTCTCCAGGGGCAGTAGCCAGGACACTTTCCTAAAAGCTAGTTTAGTTTCCACAGCACTGTAAAGTATGAGAGATCTTTCTGTATCATGAATCACCAGTTTCATTCTCTCTCTTTTGAACAAGTCCTTTGTTTTCTGTTTTAAGAAATATATATACTTTTAGTTTTGGGAGTTTTGTTGCGATTTTCTTTTAGATAAGACAAATGCAGCAGCATCTTGCAGTGACAGATATTTACAGCCTAGGATGCTGTGAAATCTCTAGCTGCCACAGAGTCACATAAAATCTGTCTGTACTGAACAACCTGAGGACCAAAATGTAGGAGTGGTCGAAACACAAAGAAGGGGCTTGGGAGTACCAAGAGCTTATCCCTGTCCAGAACACAACCATTGTCTCAGCAGGGGAATGCAGAGGCCATGGCTGGACATGCCAGGATGCAAATGTGGTTCTTCATAAGGCAAATATACTAATGTTGTCTGCAGTCCAGGCTGGTGTGGACGTATCTGTCATTCAAATGTACCCACAGCCCACGGCAGCTCTTGCCCTGTAGAGATGCTCAGCATCACTCTGTGTCTTTCTCCCCAGCTTGGCTGCATTTGCTCAGTGCTGAAAATTAATTCATCAAGCACAGTAGGGCACTGTTGAGAGGGAGAGGAAGAACCTTGTTGACCTCAGGCTGTGGCAAAGAGTTGTTCAGGCACTGGCATGCAGGAAGCCACTGCCCAGTATTGGAGTCTGGGAAGAAATGTTTTGGAGAGGTCACCACATCCAATTGAGGGAAGGACTGTGTCGGTCATGGCTTAGCTCCCAACTCAGTCACAAACAGACACAAATTTGCTAAGCCTGCCAGCTTAGTGGCTTCATTGACTTAGACCTCGAAATGCAATGTCTGTAATGTAGCCCTCCTCTTCCTACCTCTATACTGGCCTGAACGTCATCACTGGAGGTCGAGGTTCTTCTGTAGACTCTTTTTTTTAGGAACTTGGGGCCTAATTTAAGGAGATCTCAGTTGGCTCACCTCAAAGATTTCCTTCCTTAAATGTAAAGCATCAAGAAATTCAGCTGATGTGCTGTCACTAGGCTGGTTGCAATCAGGCAGTTCTGTGAAGCATACCAAAGGAATCACCAGCTCCTTTCTACAAAACAAAACAAAACAATTCAGTTGAGGAAACAGAACAAAAACAAACACAGATGCATCTTTATTAGAGTGAAAACTACATCCATCACAGATAGATTTACTGTCATATTTGCTGGTTTTCTTTTTTAAAACCTTTATTTCCCTTCCTAAAGAGTTCTGGTTTGGGCAGTTTCCATTAATGAGGCCTCTGTCCTTATCTAGACCATAATCTGCCCTAAATTAATTTTTAAAGAGGTTTGGGGTTTTCTTCGGTATACATGATGTTGTGCACTTTGGAAATACTTGCACATGACACACTTTTTACTAGTTTGTTGGATTTTTTTAAAAATTGTATTCTCTATGTGAGCCATGAGATAATGTCTTCATCACATGTCCTTTTCCATATTTTTTAGGAGACCCTGAAAGCTTTTGACCGGGAAGTAAATGCGTTTGTGGACTATATGTTTGGACCTCGAGGTAAGCTGCTCCACCTATAGCCCTTTTAGGAAATAATACATTTACAGATTACCACTAAAAAAACATTCAAAATCTTCTGTCTGAGTAACTTCTCATTGAAAAATGTAAACTAGGCAGAATCACAGTATTTGCAGGAACACATCGCTGTAGGAAATCTATCAATGCACTGCATTTATAAAAAGCAAATAGATTTTTGTTTTGACTGACATAATGCTATCTGTAGTGCCAAGTAAAACCAACCATAGATTATAATGAAGGTGAAAGAAGAAATGGAACTGAATTTTTTTTGATCACTAGATTTGTGATTCCTTTGTTTCTGAGAATGTCAAAGAAATTCAATTTTACATCCCAGTGTGGAATAAAAAAACCTGAAAACCTGGATATTTTTGAAAGTGTAAGATCTGTTTTGGGACTGATTCTCATTCATTGTCCAGTTTGTTTGGTCCAGCTACTTGTTAAATAGCAAAATTCAGAAGGATGCTCAGAACAAAAGCAACCTGCAGAATCACATCCAAAATTTCAATAAACCAATAGACTGGGTGGGAGAACACTTTTGACTTCCTATTATTGTTTTCTGGCATAGTAACTGTAGCTTGGAAATGCCTCATGCTTTGTTAGGACTGAAATAAGTAATAGTAAAAAACCCCAAACCCTGAAATAGGACAGCAGGTGAGGACAGAGCATCAAAGTCAGAGCTAAGAGAGCCAAGCAGCTAGAGGAAAGGGGTAAGACAGGAGCTTAGACAACACAGTCTTCAGACCAGGACTCTGCAAGGCCATCTTGCTGTTGATAGAGGTGAGCTTAAACATTCAAATTCAGGAATTTCCTTGCAAACTTTCCCCCCTGCTTAAATCCAGAACAGCTGCCCATGTGGATGAACGTATGCTTATGTATTCTCAATTTGTTGCAGCAATGTCCTCCGTGTCCCAGAAACAGTTCTTGCTTAATTAGAAGGACAAGGGAAAAGTGTGGTGTTCTTAAAGCAAGGATTCTCATTTTTCTTTGCTGGCTAGATGGCTACAGAATCTTTTCTATCATCTCTGCACTAGATGTGCAGTTTGAAAGAAAGATTTCTAGTGAAGCAACACTGAACAGCTTGGGAATTGCAGCAGAAATGACTAAAACAGAATACGTTTTCTTAATGGCTTCTACAATAGTGCATTTTAATATTGACAGAGAAATGTGATCAGAAGCATAAAAGTACTACTTTTTGGTGTTTTGTTTTTCAAATGGGCATGATGTTGCCTTTCATTCCTCTTTCCTTGTTGGTCCAGACAAATTGTCTGAAGGAATGAACTGTAGTTAATCTAATGCAGAATAGGACACAGATCCCTTTGGGCTTTTAGGAAGCCCTTCAATTAATCAAGTATTATTTGTATTGCTTGCCAAGTACATCACCATCCTTCTCCAGACATCAGTGCTGAAGATAGCATTGTTTGTCCATGCCTCTTCACTCTGATCTTTAATTTAACTTGTGGTGTAATGACACAGTATCATACATTTTGTGAATAGCATAGCTCCCTCCAGTCTGTTTATACATATAAATAATTCACAATAAACTGCAAACAGTTTTAAACTGAATGACCCCACAGATGAATATCTAATGGTTTTGAAGCTTACCCAAATATCTAAAACTACAAACTGTTTCCCTTCTTTCTTCCCACCAATTTTCATTCACAGTACACACTTCATTCAGCAACAAGGTGGATTAAAAGGGTAGATAACAGCACCCTATTCTTTTAAAAAACAATCCCATATTTATGGTTTATATTTCAGGTAGTAACTCCTGAAATACCATAGAGGTCTTAGTCATCATTACCAGATGTGGCTGAGAGCATGAGAAGAGACAGAAAGCTACATGCTAGTTCCCAGAGGCAATCTCTTGTCACATTGGTAGTACCAGGTTAACACAATCTGCAGCACTGCCCTGCTAGAATAAGGGACTGAATAACAAAGACCTGAAGTTGATTTTTATACATATATATATACACACACATATATATACATAAATATGTATATATATACACACATATATACATATATATACATATATGCATATATATAGGCATATTTTAACCTTCAGTTCACTAGTGTCTGCTGGGCATTGTACACAAAATTTACCTTTATGTTTGCTTTTGAACTAGCAGACCAAGTCCTTTGGATCAGGGAACAGAAGCCATATGCAGGCCCATCAGTCACATGTCTTAATAAGAGGTGGTCTTACAATTTGGTGTTGGTCCATATTGTTCATAGGCTCAAGGCAAACTGAGAATGAAAAAGCTGTATTGTTCTGTAAAAGAGCATTTTTCCAGGGTCACCTTCATCTACAAAATATTGTTTGGTGTTATGCAAAATTAAGGAATAGTGACTTCTGACTTGAATAGTGACTTAACTAAATCTAGTTAACTTGTTGCTTGTTTTATCTGTGAAAGAAACAGAAGTGGTCAAGAAGGGATATATTTTTTATAAAGTTATGATAAAGTAATGAGCACGCATCTTCTCCTCAATGGATTGTAATCAGTAGCAAGGCACTGGTGCAAACCCATCTACCCTATGCACGTAAAAAGGCCTGAATCTACTCAGACACCAACTGGCCAAAGCTATTCAGAAACTTGAATCAAAATGTTTCTAAACCTCATTGATAAAAGCCTGATACCTTTAAAGAGCCTGGGAGGCTTGCCACTCATTTCAAAGGAGCCAAGATTTCACCCCGAGGGTTTGGCACATCATGACCAGTGACCGTGAATGAGCTTATTCATGGAGTGATCAGAGCTAGTGGGCGCCTGCTCCTTTCCCTGCTGTACTCCAGTGCTTTCCCACTGTGGCTTTATTCGCTGCTATGGTCTCAATTTCAGCTGCTGTGTGAGTTCAATATTGTAAAAATAATCCTTTCTCCTATTGACAGCATACCTTTATAGCACTTGAACACAGAGATTTAACTGTCAGTCAACAGAAATACTTTTCATCTCTCCTTTTTCTGATAACTTCTTTTGAAATATATTCCCTTTGCTTCCCCCTTCCTGACACACACAAACCTCCCTCCTCTTGTCATTCAGGGGTAAGCGGAAGTGGAAACAAAGCAGTCACGTTCGTTGGCTGCCATTCATGAACCACTTTCTGCCAACAACTGTCTTACCCTTCAAGCTATCAAGGTTGTGGTGGAAAATAATCAGGAAGGGTACATTTTTAACAATTTCTCTTGAAACTGAAATAGTATAGACCTTACAAATACTTGGCATGCTGACCTGAACCCGCACGCGATTTCTGCTTTTGTGTGGATCGGCCCACATGCTTGTAGCCACTCACAGCAGAACGAAAACTTTCTGAGGGCATACTGGGGCAGAATTTAATTTGTTTAGTTTAATTTGGATTCTGAACTCTTCCAAATACTTTTCCTCTTTGAGCAAACATGCTGTTTTGTTATCTACTGATGCCAGTTGGCCTTTGTGTATGTAACCTTTATGCACCAAGTGTTGCAATTCTTGGGTGGGAGACCTTTCTTTATGTAACAGTCTTGCTGACAGGACTGCTTTCTACATCTTCATTTAGGATACCAGTTAAATAAATTAAATCCTTATGCTCCTAAAGCAAATACTCTAAAATATAAACACTTACGTGCACAACCTTTACCTGTCCTATGACTCCCGTGTCCCATTGAGAACCCATATGGGAGCAGAATCACCTCAAAAACATTCATTCCAGAGCTTCAGATTTGGCTTCTGAGCTTTAAGAGGGTGTTGGAAGTGTTTCATTCTCACACCGAGGAGATCCTAAATAAGCACTGAGATTTGAAGACCTAAAACAGGTGTTCTAGCTTGGTAATGCACAACAAAGCAAGGCTGCCCTAAAAGGAAGGATTATGCTTTGTAACAGACAGTTGTGCTGCTGTGATGGCTTTAATCCCACACCTCTCTGCTTCTAGAGTTTTTTGGGAGTCCAAAAGAGAGAGTCAAAACCAGGAGAGCATTGGACTTCCATGGTATTATAGGTCTGGTTGAAAGTCCTCCTGCAAAAGAGCTAAAATCCCTCATGGAACCAAAATTCAACAGATGAATGTTACAGCGACTGTGATGAAAGCAAGGGGGGAAATGGAAGAAGAGTGTAATACAAAGAAAGCTGATGTTCATAGCCTGATTCATAAGCAGATTACTCTAACACTTAAAATTTCACCTTACGTATACCTGTATGCATATTTTTTCTGAGGGAAGAATAGTCAGAAATAGAGTACAGCAAAATTGCAATCAGTTGTTAAATGCTTGGGCACATTTGCTTTGTGTGTCATCCATTGCCCAGTCCTTTCCAAATTCAACACAGTCAGAAAAACAGCAAAATGTGTTTTTCATTCACTGTGAATATCTTTTCTTCTTTTACAATTTTTAACATAATCTTGGTCTTAGTAAAAAATAAAGTAAGTCATTTAAAACATTTTCTAAGTGCAAAAGGCATCTTTCTAAGAGCAGAAAGGACTACTTTCTGTGTGACCTGCACAATAGCCTCTCACTGACTTATTTTGTCACTTACTCCATAAATTGTGGCAGATTTAAACTTTTTTACAAACTAGCCATGGTGCTCCCTTATTCTTTCCATAGATAAATGGCTGAAGATTGTTGCTGTGGAAATCTAACTCTAGATTTTGCCCCATCTTGAGGAAAAGCACAGTCCTTTTGCTCATGCCATGCAGTTGCTCATATGACAACAAAGCGGTGCCTCCAGATTGGCATCTAGGATTAGGCTTTGCTCATACACACTGAACTATCTGATTAATGCCAATGGGATTACTTGTGTGAATAAGGCAAGCAGGATTTGACCTTAATATTTCATTTCAGGACCAGGCAAGTGGGACAAAAACTGTGAGAAAGCAAGACCTTGCCAAGCCAAAGATCTTTGATAACCATCAAAGTGAACCTTTGCCATTTGTTTTTAATATTTAATGTTTTGGAAGATTCCTCCCCTTGCATAAATGCTTTCTAGAGAATGTTTTATACTTTTCTGCTTGTATGGCAAGTGCAGAATTAAAATAATATACAAGTTGGCAACATTACATGCATACTTTGTATTAAATAGTATCTGTAAATTGTCCATTGAGAAGATTAAGATAGGATTTAAGTAAGTATTACATTTAAATAGTAAATTGCATTTTTTAAAGTATACAGGAATGTTTTTTCTTTTAATTTTCTCTTTACCATTAAAATTACTTAATTTAAGTGACCTTAAATTATAAGGGAATTCCATGCAGTTTTCAGACCACATTCTCTGAATTAGCATGCAGTTTTGGTGAGGTAAAAGCAGTGGATAACTCTTGCTAGAAAAGCCTGGCAGATTCTTCCCTGTCACGCTTTTAACAGATTTTTTTTTATGATGCATTCTGCCTTATTTTAGCAATACTTTACCATAGCCTTCTTAATTGCCTGCTCTGTGTATTTCTTCTCAGATGCCAGGGTTAGAGGATGGTTCCTTTTGGACTCTTACCTTCCCACATTTTTCCTTACTGGAGCATATCTACTCTGCATATGGCTGGGCAACAAGTTCATGAAGAACAGGCCTCCCTTCTCTCTCAGGGCTCACCTCATTGTGTATAACCTTGGGATCACATTGCTTTCCTTGTATATGCTCATAGAGGTAAGTGTTCTTCCATGCAGTGTGGCTGAGAAAGGTGAGCAACACACAACTTTTAGCAGAAATATCTTAGTGACAGGTAGTTTAGCTAGGAAATTTCAAATCCACACAAAACAAACTGAAGATCAAAAAACATCCCTTAGCAATTGGACAGCGAGTTGTATGGTACCTTCTAAGATCATAGATCTTGGCATGTTTTAACTGTCCTTCCCGAGCTGCAGTCCACACCTGGGGACAGCTGGCTGCTACCAGGACTGTGTCTACAAGCATAAATTTGAATCTGCAACAGTCACTCAGCTCAAACATGCCAACACCACGTTCTTCAGCAGCTGTGAATAAGCCCATGGATGGGTCTTATTCATATGACTGTCTATGGAATGATTTTTCCATGTACAAATGCCCATACTTAAATATGAACAGATCTATAGAGGAGAAAAAGTATTCATTAACTTATGATATTGGCAATTCGATGTTATTTTTCTGCTCTTGTGACTTAGAAGATTTCCTCACATAGTCAGATAGTAAAAGACAGATGTTAAAGCCCTGCCACTTCACCCAAAAGCAAGTGCTGTGGGACTTGGAGACTGAGTATGGTCACATAAAATATTTCCCAAGTACATAGCAGGAAGGAACATGCTCACATAAATCAGGATCTGTTCGGAGATTTGAATGCATCTGAAGATTTTGCAAGAGCAGAGGACTCAAACAGTGCTCCTCCACAGACAAGTGTTTTCACCTCCCCAGTAGGAGCAGAAGCCAAATATCACTATTTGGATATTATTTGGAAGCTGCCCATTCTCAGCCTTGTGATAACTGAGGTACTTATAATATTAAGGTGTTAACATATATTACTTGCAGCCCTTAAAACCAAACACTAGAAGACAAAAACCACACTACGTTTTCTGACTTGGCTTAAGAAGGGCATGAGAAGCCCTGGCTGAAGAATGTGCTTGGTTTCATGGTGTGACCTGTGGAGGTGTGAGCTGACACTGCTGCCTTGGCCTGCACAGCCTCATGACATTTCTTGCTGCCTGGGCTCCCAGCCACAACAGCAGTTTCCATGAGAAAAACAAGGACCAAATTGTTCTGTCAGCTGGACAATAAACTTTTCAGAAGCCAAACAGGACCCCAAGGGTTTAATGTTTAAATTAATTTCAGCTAAACACCAAGTGACTGGCCTGGTCAAAAGGCTGAGCAGTGGTTTTGGTTTGTGCCTTTGTGCAAAGAACAGATTGTGCTACACAGAGCTTCATCCTGGTCAGATCTTCAGCTGGCTTCAGATGCTGCTGCGGGTGTCTGAGAGTGCAGGATAAGGTTTAGAGTAAAGGAGAAACCAGCACAATTGCTGGAAGGTTTGATGACTCCATACTGATTGTCCTCCAGAATTTAAATTAGCTCTTTGATGTTCAAATCCCCATTTTGCTTGAAGGTATACAGATAATGTCTCAGGACATTGTAGCAGGACCCAGCAAAAAGGATTAACTAAATAGAAAACAATATTGATGCTCCTTTCCCCTTACAGGCTGATTGAGCCTGCCACAAGTAAATAAATGAAAGAATGAAGAGAATTTTAGCTAGACTCACTTGCATGAATGAAACAAACTTGGTTTTGGCCGCCTTCACATCCTTGTAGGAATTGTATTTAACCAGCTCCCATTCAGCTGCCTCACTGCCCTGTCCTTCCTGAGGCTGATTTTGTTGCAGATGGCTGCTTCGTTGTGTTAGTCCTCAGATTAGTCCCTTGAGACCGTGATTCTAAGGCTGGAGGCTGATGATTTACACCTCCCAGACTGCAGCTGGGCATGGCTGGCAGTGCCAGCTTATAGCTCCCCATTCTGCATTTTTTGGGAACCCAGGGGACATGATGACTGATCTGCAATTCCAGATGGTTTAATGCAGATCTCACTCTTAGCTCTGGACTGCCAGCCAGGCTGGTTTTACACTGTACAAAACACACTTCCACAATAGGGGCTCTGTATTTTTTCATAGTCTACTCTGCTGGCTCCTATCACAGCTTCTCCTGTGGAGGAGCAGAATGGAAGTTAAGCCTTGCAGACCTGCCTGAGGTAGTTGTACATCTCTGCAAAGAAAAACAGGCAAATGGGAGAGCATAAATCATCTTCTGTACTGAATAAATTTTGAGAGATTCAATATTTCAAAATGTCTAATTTCCAAAGCTTCTCTCTGCCCCTTATTGTCCCTGTCCTTTGTGAACAGTAAGCTCTTTAAGGCAAGAGTTACCTATATTTAGAGCATTCTGCACAGTGGTTTCTTATGTAAACACAGCTGATCCCTCCAGTAAGTGTGATTCAGAATTAATTCCTAGTTAGACACATCTATAACAGTTGTTTTATTCCTCCATCCTCCCACTGCCCCTAAACCCCTCTGGTCTCTGTAACAGATATAAATCACAACATAATAAGCTCTACAATAGAGATAAACACACTCCCCCAAAAAAATAAAATCATTCCCTCCTCCCCCTCAAAAAACCCCCCACCCAAACACACAAAAACCACTCCAGTAATTAGCATTGTTGTTCTTGTCTCTTCTTTGTTTTGTTTATAAGGTGCCACACACCATTTCTTGCAATAGCTCCAGAATGGAATGGGTGCTTCTTAAACATTCAAAACAAAAAAATATCTCATTCAAAAGAAAGGATATACCTCCATGTGCAGACTTCCTCACGTGATGGCTTTAATAAGAAACATGGTAAGCCTGCAGATGGGGGTACCGATGCTTCCATTTTCATCTCCTCACCCTCATCACCTGGCTAGTTTAGCTGTCCCTTAACAACAAAGAGTTGATTTGTCCAACTTCAAGGCAGGAAGAGAAAGGTTATAGCAAAGAGTCATAACGAAAGGGCTGGTTTTAAATCTCTGAGGACAGATTCATCTTTTGAGCCAGAGCTCCATGTGCTGCACCATGGGCATGAACTATGCGGGAGCCGATTTTAGCTCTGTGAGCTTTGAGGTCAACCAATCCGCAAAGTAGTTGGAGGAACAGCTCCAGGACAACTCTAAGATGTGCCATGAGCATAAGGTCAGATACCCCTACTATCCCTGAAGGACAAGGTCTAAAGATAAACAGCTCTGCCCAGCTGCACTCATCCTACTGAGATGTCTCAAAATTTTTGTGTCAAGAAAGAGTTAGGTGCATCTGAAGGCCTCCCAGAAGAGCAGTTTATTACACCTTAATTTAGACTTCTGAGTTAGGCAAATAGATTTTCTTGAAGTTGTCAAAAGCACTTGCCTCTCCCTATTGAGTATGATGGACGAATGAGCACTTGGGTTTGGAGCATGTTTTTTTCAAGTACTCAAAACTTAGATGCAAGTCTTGTATGTAAATTGGGCAGGCTGCACTGCCAAGGAGGCAGAAGACAATTCCCTCCACCCTTGCTGCTACCAGGGAAACCTGCATCAGAACTTAGTGATTGGTTGCATACTTTTCTGTACCATTAAGTGTCCATAGATCCAGATCAAGTCTACTGATCCAATAATTTTGAGCAGCATTGCCAAAAATCTGTATAAGGAGAAACATCACCTTTTATTTTGATAAAATCAAAGCTTTTAGCAATTTTACTGAAAAAAATCTATGCCTTTTCTCTACAGAAATCTCTGCCTAAGATCCTAAAAGTACCAACTATGAGCAGAAAACCAGATTACTGTGAAAAACAATCATGTCTTTGTATGTTTTAAAATTATTTCATCTACAAGTCAACTCACAAACTACACTTCAGGGATGCAGTCTAAGGCACCAGAGACCACAGGATAAAACTCTCAAAAGTTCAATGATAAACTCAAACTGAAACAAAGGAGACCAGTGCTGATCTCTGAATTGTACAATTACTCAGGTGAGGATACTCTCTCTCATTAATAGGAAAAGACATAATCTCTGACATGGTCTTAGGCTGCTTTCCCCAGCAGTAAGTATCACCTCTGCCCTATTTAAATTAAATCTCAGCTGGTCATCAAGGTCTCACCCAAGTCCTTTTGTTGATCAAGCACTGAGAAAACCAGGACGTTGGCACCATTTGTGTCAGATTAAAAAGGAGATCTAGAGATAGGCATCATTAGCATAGGGGTGGCGTGATGTCTCAAGCTGCCTGTATCCCCAGGTAGCTTCACAGACTTATTACAAATCCTATGGATTTGTAAGCAAGCAACCACCTCCATATGGAGGAGCAGGACTTGCATGTGAGGACCCCTTGATTCAGAGCAAAGGGAGAAGTGCAGAGCTGCACAAGTACTGATAGCCCAAAGCATTATCTAAAGAAGCCAAAAGAAAAATCTTTTACCTTACAGGATTAAACAAAATAAAAAGGAATAAATGAGCATCACTTTACCTGTTTCTAGGAGCTGAAAATTAATCCTACAGTAAGACCAACTTCTGAATTGTAGTCACAACTTGCAGGTGCCAAGACGATGTGAGGATTCCCAGGAGAACCAGAACTGCCTTACGTGTATCCTCTGCTAGGCAGGAAAAGGTCAGAAGTGCAGTGCTGGCACGATCAGGGCCACCAGCCACCACTTTTAGCCCTACACACTGCAACTGAGATTACAATCTCACACATTACTAGAAAGCCAAGTATAAATGCCTGAATTTGGTGCAATGGGGCAAAACAAAAGGGACAAACCAAAAATAGAAGGACTGCTTGAACTCGCTTTTATTCCATCATTAGAATGGCTGACATCAGAAAGATTTGCTTCCTAGCTGTGCGAGTGCTAAAAAGATTTAATTTGTGTAGCAGAAGGTCTAAGTAAAGTTTTAACAGTGCAGGTGATGAGGAAAGGTAAAAAAGACATAGATCTGAGCCAATTTGAACTGCCCTGGAATTTTAATATAAAAATTCAACTTCAACATGTGGTGGGTCTTTTTTTAAGATTGTGAATTTTTTTTATTAACTTTTTCATTAATCGTTCAGAAGTTAAGAAATGTAAATTAGGCACAGAAGTACGGAATGATTCTTGACCCATAAGAATTGGTGCTGGAGGTGAAGGCTTCCTTTCAAGTAATTCTTTAATTAGGACAGAAAGACTATCTTAACCTTAGGGGAGCAGGAGAAAAAGAACAAAGTGAAAAACCAGAAGAGATCAGGTGCACTTCGCTATCATTTGAAGATGGGAGAAGTGAATAAAAACCCACCTAGACAGTAAAAGGTCACCAAGAGTGCAGTGTAAAGCAGAAATATAAGGACAAGAGCAAGCAGCTCTTTTGAACAAATAAGAACTTTGTGTGAGTTAAATTACCAGGTGTTCCTCTATCTTAATCGAATAATTTGTTTGGAGAGCTGAGGAGCTGACTTTGCTGTCCTCGCCTGCAGTTATTCTATCTGGACATGTCCTCCCTTCTCAGTTTTCATCCTCTGTTTTCTCTGTGTCTTTCACACTGACCTTTCTGAGCTCTGCATTTAGGTAGAACATTTAACCTGATCATCAAAAAAAGCAGTGCCCTGGATCTAACCTGCACATTCAAATAGAATTCAGTAGAACTTGATGGAAATTAAGAGTAAAACTTTATATGATAAGGTTTTTCCCATGTGCAAATCTTCTGATACTATCACTTGTACCACAAAATAACATACGGGAGCTATTCAGAAGAGGAGGTGTTATCAAAGACTTGTAGAAAATAAGCCTAGAAGGGATTTCTTTTAGCCTATTCCACTATCTCAGACAACAGCAACACTCTCAGTAATTCTAATTCATAACTGATTTCAAATAATTTTGGAGTCATTAGTTAATCCTTCTATCAGTCTCTCATTTAAACAATGGGTATAAAATGGAACTGTTTTTTGTTTGGCACAACACAACCACTAAGTTGTTAGATTTGGGGAAACAAAGGGAGTGATCAAGTGGCAGGGCTCAGACTAGGCTTCTGGAATCCCCTAGTCCTGGGCTGAACCATCTAGCCCACACTGTTTCCTGATAGGGTTTACAGTCTTGCCAAACTATCTGAGATCTTCAAGGCACAGAGCAGCAATCTGGAAGAGCAGACTGTTCTGCATCTCAGCTATCCATCTAAAATCTGGGATTATACCACAATTCTTAGAGCCTTGTCTAAAAATAGGCAGCATCTATAGAGAGATGTTCTTCAAAAAATACTATTCACAGATGATTTTACAATTTAATGTCCTAGGGAAAAAAAAAACACCACCAAAATAACCCACCTGCCTTAAAGCTTTATAGGTCCCATTAAAGACTGATCTAGCGACAAATCAAAGATGATTAACAGTACCTTCCTCTATACATTGAGTTATCATGTACAAATGTGATGGCCTCAGTAGCATTGTGACATGCTTCATCCCAGCCTCTTGGGGATAGGCAGACAATTCAGAGGTTGCACGCTTGTGGAAGTGAGTCATGTTACAGACAAGGAGCTGATTTCTTCCTTCAAAAACTAAAAAAAGGAAAGTCAAGTGAGATTATGAATATCTGGCCTCTGTTTATAAACACTGACAATCTTTTGAGGCATTCCATTCTAAAATTCATTTAGAATAAAAATAGGAAGAAAACATAGTCATTCCTCTCTTGTTCCTGAGACATTGTCTTGAGTATTTGCTTAGACTCCTTTTCCTCTGGATGTGGCCATCAGGAAACTGCTTTTAGGACTGTTCTGTTCAAGTGTATAGAGCCAGAGAGGAGCTGCCATTCACAAGGACTAACAAAAATCTCCTACAGCCAAGGGAAATAAGTGATTCATAGCACTGCAAGTTAAACCCTTCTTTGTGCTACGGACTACTCTCCTTTACTTAGTTCAGCAAGACCTCCATTGGTTGAGAACAGTGGTCAGATCAAGTTGTTTTAATTGGCCTGAGGGGTAGGGTGCCTCAGAAAACCCAGTAAAACATCAGCCATAATAATGTCAAGAGGCTTCTTGCTCCGTTTTTTTTCCAGAAGGACGCTAGTGCTTATCCTCCCACTCTGAACTTTTAAGAGGAATTTCAATTATTTGAATACTAACTCCATTATTAGCTTTTGACTTTCCTTCTGAATTATCTCCATATAGACAGACAATATACTGGATAGACTATTTCAGTTGGGAGGGACCTATAGTGCCCACCTAGTCCAACTGCCTGACCCCTTCAGGGCTCACTAAGAGCTAAGGCATGCTGTTAAGGGCATTGACCAAATGCCTCTTAAACACTGACAGGCTTGGGACATTGACCATGTCTCTAGAAAATCTATTCCAGGGTTTGACCACCCTTGTGGTAAAGAAATGCTTCCTGATGTCCAGTCTAAACCTCCCCTGGTGCAGTTTTGAACCACTCCCATCTGTCCTCTCACTGGATCCTAGGGAAAAGAGCTCAGCACCTCCTTCTCCACTTCCTCTCCTCAGAAAGTTGTAGAGAAAAATTGAGGTTGCCCCTCAGCCTCCTTCTCTCCAAACTCAACAAGCCCAAAGTCCTCAGCCACTCCTCACAGGACATGCCTTCCAGCCCTGACAACAGCTTTGTAATCCTCCTCTGAGCACATTCAAGGACCTTCACATCCTTCTTAAATTGTAGGCCCAGAACTGCACACAGTGCTCAAGATGAGACTGTGGCAATGCTGAATGCAGCGGGAAAATCCCCTGTCTTCACCAGCTGGTTTTGCCATGTTGGATGTACCCCAGGACGTGGTTTGCCCTCTGGGCTGCCAGGGCACACACTTGGCTCATGTTGAGCTGCTGCTGCCTGGCACTCCCAGATCCTCTTCCACAGGGCTCATCTCCAGCCATTCTTCCCCCAGTTCATACTTGTGTCCATGTTACAGTCCTTGGTGCCAGATCTGGCATTTTTTCTTGTTCAGTTTAATGCCACCGGTGATTACAGAATGCTCCAATCCATCTAGATACCTCTGCATGGCCTGTTGTTCTTCAAGAGAGTCAGCAGCATTTGCCCATTTTACACCATCAGCTAACCTACTAATGATGAATTCAAATCCTGCTTCAGATCATTGATAGGTATATTGAACTGCACTGGCCCTAGAATTGAGCCCTGAAGAACATCACTGGTGGCTGGTCATCAGCCAGACATAGCCAGATACTGATAACTCACCCTCTCTTTTGCCCTGAGACAAGGGGGAATACCTTATGGCTTCCAGACATTTTCTCTCTGAGAAAAATCTCTGTGCATGGTAGGGCTTTCTACAACTCAAAGAGCACAGAGAAACTGCAGTCAAGAGAAATGGGAATATCAGTTCAGAAAAAACACATTGCTTTCCTTTCTATCTGTAAAGGACAGATGCAAGAACAAGCTAAAACTGTGAGATTTTTGGAGCTGAAAGCTTAAAATGAGCAGGGCACAGACCCCTGGGCTGGGCTTCTGATGTTTAGTCTTTAAGGTGAGTGGCTTACATAATCATCTGCCTGCTGCCCACCCCACCACTGAAATTTCTGAGAGAGGAACCAGTTTTCTTCCCTGAACAATGTGGTTCTCCATTTATAAAAGTAAGGCATGAGTTGTACTGATGTGGCAAAACAACTCTTGCAAATCCTCATGCTATTTACACTTGAGCAGATGAATAGAAGTCATTTATTGGTGTAAAAACTGAAACCTGTTAAGAACAGCATTAGGGCAACAGCAAAATATGAAAACTCTAAGTTATTTAGCTGAAGTTTTTCACAAAGCAGCACTTTCCCCTTTACATGATCTTCAAACAACATATGTTTTAATATTATTTTCAGGAGAGACTGCCAAGAATTTTTCTCTAGAGGGAGAATATTTGTATTTTGAAAGAGAGAGAGGATTTCTGATCTCTTTAAAACATGCTGCACTTGCACTATCTCTGTGTGATTAATAACACCATCACCTCTGCAGAGCTGTGAGTGCACAGTGTGTGAAAGGGAGCATGGCTGAAACAGTACAAGTAATGTATGAGTTTGGTATCACAGAAGAAGAGACCTGGTAACAAAACATCTCATGTCAAGGTACCATCTGCTCCAGATATGCAGCTGGCTTATTTAGCACCATTGGGTAAGCTGCTTACCTTCCACACCATTGATAGCCAACATCAAAGTCAAGGCCCAGGATCACCAGGATCCCCAAGAAAAAAATTGATAGCCAACATCAAAGTCAAGGCCTAGGATCACCAGGATCCCCAAGAAAAAATTTTACACACTCTGCCTTCCAAGCTTCCCCACTTATTTTTTATTAGGCAGTTAGCCAGAAATC
>NW_008666576.1:36565-46921 GCF_000695815.1 Acanthisitta chloris | reverse complement strand
GTGCAAGGCACACATAGCAGAGAATAGCAATGTTGAGCTACAGAAAAGCTGACATGAAAGAGTGAGGTTAAGACAGTCAAAACAGATCTTCACTCTAAGCTGTTGGCGCTTGAAACACAGACACAAACCAGAAGAAACTCTTCTGTTAAGTCAAATGTCTGGAGAATAGGCAAACAGAATGCTCTGCAAAATCTGGTATTATGCAGAATTGTGGAAGAATGAACAGCAGAAATTAAAGAAAATCTAGCAGTCAGAATTGTATTCTCACACCAAAGCATTTGCACGCTGACTCCATTTGTAAGGAGTTGCAGATTTCTCAATTGCCAAGTTAAATGTTTATTTTCAACATCACAGGTTTTATTTTCTTTCTGAGCCTCTGAGGGTTTTCTCATCTCATTTTCCAGTATGGGAGCTATGAATGGAATATTTAGGAAAATAAAAAACAACCCCTTCAGATACAACTAAGTACACCTGTTCAGCACTAGCAGGAAACACACAAGAAAACAACATACAAGAGGAATTTTTGAAAAACCAATCTATTGTAATTGTATACAAGTCAGAACAGTTGTAAAACAGACTAATTGAAATATTTAAAAAATTTTCCTGACAAATTGCTGTGAAGCAACATTTCACCTACTGCAGCAAAAAATTTTATGAGGTTAGGTTTCTTCAGCAGTGCAAAAAATGAGTTGGTTGTAAAAGGAAGAGAAAAATAAATTGAGAGAGTAAAGTGTTTTTGTAATTGGAACCCCGAAAAAGTAGATTCTTAAAGAGAGATTAAAAAGAAATGACCAATTTGACCAATTCAAGCATAGGAAAAGTATGAATTTACAGATAAAGAATGCAATAGGTGAACTTATTTTCATTAATCTTGGGGGGAAAAAAGTTTAACATTACATGCCTCATAAGGTAAATTTGTTTAAGAGCCTTAGATAAAAAATTATCATAGGAACATCGTATCACAGACCTAAGTTACGAAACATTGCATAAAATATGAATACAACAAAACATAAATTTTACCCTTTACCCCAACAAAGCAATAGAGCACATTTGCAACAACAATTTATAGTTTCTCAGTAAAATCAGGAGAAAAGGTCCTCCCTAGCCTGTGCATGAGGATGGAAAAGCAGTTGCCTCTTCTTTGTTTTTAGAGTTTTGGGGGTTTGTGGGTCATGATTTCAACTCCCTACAGTCATAAAGGCTAGACGTGGTTCCACTATCACTGATTTACACCTATAAAGCCAATGAGCTGACTGAAACAGATAAAGCAGCAAGAGACAATATAATTTACATCCTTCACCAAAGCATCTTACAGCAGAGGTTTCTGCCAGAGCTGTTAATGCTCATGTTTGAGGCCATGCCTTACCAAAACTCCCAGATGTCACCACTGTAGCCTGCTGGCATCCCAGATGCTGCCTCCAGATGAACTCCAGACACTCCAGCACTGTTTGACCATACGGTTTCCAGCCAAGAACAAGACAACAATTCCATTTTCTTCAGCATTTCTCAAGTAACAAGTCATAATTGAGTGCAAATCTGCAACAACAACCTGTCGCTGAAGCTTCGGTTGCCTATTTTTAAAGACTCGGTTTAGGGATCAGTCACCTGTTACTCAGAGACAAAATCCAAAGCAGGGAAGTGCACAAAGAAGGCACCAAGAGGAGCTACCCAGAAAAGCAACAATGCAGTATAATGTCTCCTCACCCATCATGAAGCAGCTGTCTATTGCCAGCTGCAGCATAGGCACAAATCTGGGGACTAAGAACATGCCACAGGAGGGACAGCTGGAGAATTGGCATGCCCTCTGCCTCCTACTCAGGAACAGAAATAAACCCTTTTCCACTCAGCAGCTTTTGGAAATATAATAGAGAAATGAAGCCGCATAATTTGCCTGCCCACTTCTCTTCTGCACCTCTGCAAGTTAAGTTAGAGAGGTGTGACCCATGCCCCACTGCCCTCCTGGCTGCTACAGCAGGGAATGTACTTGCAGGCACATGACCCAAGCAGAGGCCAACCTGGCAAGACAAGTTGTGATTTAGGCTGCACAGAGTATTTGTATGAGGAACTCCAGAGTTGGGTTTTTGTTGTTTCCCCTAGTTTTAGACTGGTTTGGTGAACTCTGGCACACACTGTAGGTGAATCCATTGAAACAGTGTGTTTGTTTTGATCGTTATATAGTAGTTACCTATAAAACACTCATTTATTGTATTTTCATCTCTCTCTGCAATTTCTACAGGTTACTTTGGCCACATACATCAGCTAAGTCAGAAATACAGGGAGAGTCATAGAATTGCAATTCTGAAGCAAAATAGTAGGAGACCCTGGATCTCCAGGTTTTATTGCATTTTAATGTGAATATTTAATAAGCATTCTAGGATACTTTCTAATTCTCCAGATAATATTATTAATAATAATTTTGTAATAATGTATTTACTCTAGAAATTAATTCTGTATATGCACTGAGAATGTCTCTGCTTCAGTTTTGTATAGACACTCCAACATAGGAGACTACTTCTCACTGTGAACTGAAGGGAAAAGTCTGTACAGATGCTAACATACATTGTTCTCATGAATGCAGCACCAGAGCTGAAAATAACGCACTCCCCTCAGCATCTTGCAATTCTACTTACAGCATAACACTTTGATGTGTTTCTCACACCATCACTCACTGCATTGTCTGTAGAAAGTAAGACAGACCCTAGAACATGAATTGCTTAGTTTGGCCCCATAACCCACTTTTAATACCTTTGAAAATAAGCAAGACCTTTTCAAAATCAATGGACTCTACATAGTCTCTATAGGCAATAGATGATGCTCCCTATTCCAAAAGGGCTGCTGAGTGCTTTAGGTGGTCATTACTTTAAAAAGATTCCATGTCAGAAGCCACCATATGGTTTTCTAGAAACCTTCTGCTCCAACCCAGTATGGTACCCTGACATTTCATTGCTCTGCCTTCTTCCTAGTATGACATATGCAGAACCTAAGAAATTGCTTGTGTGTCTGTTCATGTCTCCATCTTGCACTACACCTGCTCTCCATTATTTCCTTCAGGATTTAACAATGGAGGATTAAGAGATATGTGTATGCCATTAGGAAATACTTTTCCCATTGCACTACTTTGGAATTGCCCCGTTTGCTTGCTTGGCATGAGGGAATTTTTCTCAAAGGACAGTTTCATGCGAGTAGTTGTGTCAAGCTCTGTTCATACAGCTCCAGAACAGAGAACACTCAAGCATGAGTTTTGGAGCAAGGATCACTACATTAAGTAACAAGAGATTTTAATGGATTCCCTGAAGGCTCTAAAGCCAGAGAAATGGAATAAATACACAATTTCTGTGTGTATCTGCAACACATCTGATGCTTTTACCATTTCAAAATAGAAAATATCAGCAAGATGTCTGGTTTAAGAGCATCAGTTCATGGAAGGAGTTAGGTGCCTACCATACTTCTGTGCTGCTTTTTTTTTTTTCGATAACCAAAGAACAACTGCAGGGGTAATAACTGCTCCACCTGTTCATGAACATAATTCCTCTGTTTTCTGTTCCAGCTCATCCTTGCCACATGGGAAGGTGGCTACAACTTGCAGTGCCAGAACCTCCACAGCGCAGGGGAGGCTGACATCCGGGTGAGAGACAGCAGCAGCCCTTCCCTCCACATCCCTGATGCAACACCTCTGCTTTCAGGGCAGTTATAAGGATGCAATAAATAATGTCTTTAACATAAGGGTTTTAATCAGGTTGCCTAAGGGCTGGTAGAAAACAAGTGTTATCATTTCAACGCAATATGCATGCATCCTTGCAGTGGAAAGCATGACAGGGAGTATTTTGATAAGCCATGGATCAAGACCTATAGTCAAAATAATGTTGCCTGACTATTAAAGCAGACAACAGAATAATTTTAAAACTCCAAACAAAAATTACTCATCTAAAATATAACTCTAGTTGGGCTGTAACTGGAAATGGATTTAAGCCCAACTGTAAACTCTGGAAAGCTGCAGAGACATTTTAAGGTTTGACTCATGTCTAGTTCCAGTCCTTATTTCTGCATCACACCTATTCCATGTGTTAATCCTCTGTCATTCCCCACATCAAGTTTACTTCCCAGAAGACATTAAAGCTCAAGGGCAGGAAGATTGGTTAACTTCTATAATTTTCCCCAATTCCCAAAATTTGCTTCTGTTATGGCAAGTAAAATATCAGTTAAATACCTTTTCCAATCAATAAGGGGTTTTCTCTCTTTCTGTTTTAGCTGTCTTTACCTGTCCTAGGACATACCTCGAGCCCTTGGAAAATGTCTCTGCTCTAGAAGAGAATAGATTTCATTGTATGGAGAATCAAATTTAGATTTTTAAAAAGCAGCTAGAAGCAAAATCTGTTCAGTGCCAAGAAAATATAAATGGTAGCACCCTTGACAAAAAAAGACCAATCACAAAATCAACAAAAAAAACCCCACCCACAAAACTGTACCTTTGAAGAAAAAACAGAACAATTATAAAACCCTTACTTAAAGTTTATATTTCTTAAATTATATTTTGTGAATGATGTATTTATAACAACCACATAAAAGAAGATGTGTTTTTTCTCAAAACTTCATTCAAAAGGGAAATAAAATTGAAGCCAGAGCTTGTGCTGCTCCATCAAAAGCATATTAATGACTTCTGGGAAGTTGCATGCCTAGGGACTGATGAAGTACAACAATACTTAAGCTCTTGTATGGACAGATACTGATCTCCTGCTCCTTTGTTCTTACTTGTACAGGTAGCCAAGGTGCTGTGGTGGTATTATTTTTCCAAAGTAATTGAATTCATGGACACTATCTTCTTTGTACTGAGAAAGAAAAGCAGCCAGATCACCTTCCTTCATGTGTATCACCATGCCACTATGTTTAACATTTGGTGGTGTGTTCTGAACTGGATACCCTGTGGGCAAAGTAAGTCTCTGTTTGCTTTATCACCTGGGGTATAAGTCAGCTGTTGCTGGAGGGGAATCACATCACCAGGCAAAGGAAGTGTAACACTGTGTGATATGATAGCACCTTTAAGGGTCATAGCCTTTCAGAGCTGCTGATCAACCTGCAGACCACAGTAAAATTAAAAGCATGGCTAAAAGTTCAGGACAAAAATATCTATGTTAGGCTCTAGTTTTTTCACTTAGCTGCAATGACTCTCATATTTCCTTCCCTTCAAACCACTTTTAAGCATAATACTACTGAGTAGCACACAAGAGCGATCATATAGAACTACTCCAAAAACCAGATATAAGAACTCATGACCCTAGTAAAATTGGTATCAAGGATTTCATAGCAATTAGGAGCTATTTCTAGAGGTGCAAACAAATTAGTGCAAAGTGCAGGGACCAAGTTCAGACACATTAGAAAGCACAACCCTCCATTAATTTTGCACTACTATAATTAATGGAGTAGAAAAATCAGTAGTTAAGTAATTAACCAGTGGAAAAAAATCAGAACAACTCGTGAGACCATCTTGTCAAGCACTGCCACCAAACACATGACCATACAGTAGAGAGAGTAGTGCTGCTGCTTATCAATAGCCTGTAAAGTGCATAGGGTAATTAATTTGCCCTAGAACTATTATTCACTCAGTGTACTAGTAAAAGTAGCAAGGTATTTTCTGGGATGAAATTCTGAAAATTTGGATATAGCAGAAGAGCCACTGAAGAAAACAAAAGAGATGCTCAAATACAGCCATACAAGGCTAGTTTAATTCAGAGTAAAGCCCTTGCTACTGCATCAGAGAGTGGGAGCATGAGTACCTCCCAGGGCCCTAACTTGCTGCACTAGCAGCACAGTCACCCACAGCAGTGTTTAAAGCTTACAGCAGTAATGGAGAGTCATGCAAAGAAGGCTTAGGAGGGAAAGAAAAGCAATAGCCTGTAAGCTACAGAATAGAAAACAGAAGTGGAAAAGAAAAATATGAGAGAATATACAGTATCCAGCATGAGGAAGACCCTGTAGGAAGTATTATTTGGTTTGTCAGTTGTCCCTAGGACAGCATTTCTCTGTATCAGAAATGTCTTCAGCAAAGTATAAGCAAGAAGGGAATACCTACCATATGCAAGAGACTTTGCAAGCAATAATATCTTCTCAGTTTTTAGCAGTTGGTATATAAAAATGTTTTCATTGATGGATTTTTATAGGTTTCTTTGGACCCACTTTGAATAGCTTTATCCACGTGCTTATGTATTCTTATTATGGACTCTCAGTCATCCCTTCAATGCGCAAATATCTCTGGTGGAAGAAATACCTCACTCAGGCACAATTGGTATGTATCTATTTTACTCTCATTTTTAAATACCAGAAATCCTTTGAAATGTGAGAGAGGACTAAATGAATGATAAACATCGTTATTTTCAGAATTAGACCAGTTAGAATACAACGTAAGTCACTAGTGCAGCCTGGCATAGCTTAATAAATGAAATTATGCTCAGAAATATTTTCTACAATACAGTAGAAACTCTTCAGTCCACAAAATTCCATTATTTTTGAACTCTTGCATAGAAAATGAATGCTCCTTAATCATGGAAAAACTGAAAAAAATGTTATAAAAATAAAGTCTGACAGAGCCTGCTCCAGCCAGCTCCAAGACAGACCCACCGCTAGCCAAAGCTGAGCACATCAGCAAAGCTAGGGGAACCTCTGTGATGTATTTATTAAAGGGTAAAAAAATATTGCACAGCAGCTGAGAGAGAAGATTGAGAAAATGTGAGAGAAACAGTCCTGCAAACACCCAGGTCAGAGCAGGAGGAGGGAAGGTGAGCCAAAACTTCCCCTACAGCCTGTGGTGAAGACCATGGTGAAATAGGCTGTTCTCCTGTGGCCCACGGAGGGCTATAGTGGAGCAGACATCCACCTGCAGCCCATGGAGGACCTCATGCTGCAGCAAGTACACATCCTGAAGGAAGTTACAGCCAGTGGAGGACCCCATGCAGAAACAGGCTCCTGGCAGGATCTGTGGACCCGTGGAAAGAAGAACACACCTTCTTACCACGTTTGCTGGTAGGACATTTGCCCCTGCAGGGGACTTAGACTGGAGCAGCCTGTTCCTGAAGGACTGCACCCCATGGAAGGGACCCACAACTGGGGCAGTTTGTGAAGAACTGCAGCCCATGGGAAGGATGCATGCTGGAGAAGTTCATGAAGGACTGTTTTCTGTGGGAAGGACCCCACACTCAAGCAGAGGAAGAGTATGAGGAGAAAGGAGAAGCAGAGTCCAATCAATATGGACTGACTACAACCTTCATCCCCCTGCACCACTGGAGGGAAGTAGAAGAGTCAGAAGTGAAGTTGAGCCTGAGAACAAACAGGGGTTTAGGGGAAGGTGGGTTTAGTTTTATTTCTTGCTATCCTTCTGTGTTATTCACTGGAAATAATTCAAATTAATCTTCCTGAGTCAAGTCTGTTTTGCCCATGACAGTAATAGCTAAGTTTCATCAATTATTGTCCCTGATCTGATCTCAATCCCACATGTTCTTTTCATCTTATTTTCTCCCCCTACTCAGAGGAGTAGAGGAAGGGAGAGAGCAGCTGTGTGGGCTGCTGGCAGCCAATCAAGGTTAACCCACCACACCATGGTACAACTACAAAATGCAGTAAACAAACTCTTAGGCAATACAGAAGTTGTCTGATTTCTAAAAGTCTACTCCAGCAGTCACTGTACCTGAAGAGCTGAGCCACACCAAAAGTTTCCATCAGCAATATAAAATGTGAAACAAAGTTCCTTCTACTTTTTTCCTCTTAAGACCTGTCCATATTATTTGGAAGTTCAGATGTTTGCAGTGGGCTTAAAAAACACCTGCATAAAAGAGCGTTCAGCAAAAGCTTCTTCTCTGAACTGAGACCATCCCTGCAGTTGAAACACACTGCCCTGTTTGAAATACACCTCAGACTGAGAGCATGCTCAACTGGCTGGGGAGAATCAGATGCACCAGCATGGGCTGTGGCTCAGAGTCCTAAATGCAGATGGACTTCTGCAATTCCTTCTCCATTCCAACTTTGCTTCATTTGTACCCCTCCATTAATGCAAATCCCAGCCTAGGCTGAACTCCTCAGACTTGGGATTTCCATTTTCTGTACAGACTTCTAAAGCTATTTCCTGGAATCTTCAGAGTTTTCTTGAGTTTCTGTTTACTAATAGAGACAGCACTGTACCTGGCACAATACAGTCTGGAAGATAGAACAATGCCCTCTGAACCTAAACAAACAAAAATTTAAAAAGTGCTTTCATTTTGCCAACTAAGCCTATAATATCATATTTGTTTTTAGAAACCTCTGACCCCTTAGGGTTTTTTAAATTTCAGAAAAGCATCATTTTAACTTGACCCTAACAATATCGTCAGAGGTTGAAAGGGTTAGTTTTTAAGAGTATTCAGACTTCCAAAGAGCAGGACAAGGGGACAGTGTATATCTGATTTAGCTAGCACTGACCATTTTTCAGCAAATAATCATGCATTATCTTCCCTCCACAGATCCAGTTTCTGCTCACTATTGTGCACACACTCAGCGCAGCTGTGAAGCCTTGTGGATTCCCATTTGGCTGCCTCATGTTCCAGTCCTCCTATATGGCTACACTGGTCATTCTCTTCATAAACTTCTACATTAAGGTAAGCAGTCTTCCAAGAACTCTCTGACAAGAGTGAAGAAAATAGGTTTTGGATAGCAATATTGATGAACTCACATGTAGAATGAACACCAGTGCTTAAAATATGTATGTCAGGAACTTAATAATAGATATAGAAATGCCTGTGACAGAAACAGACTCAAAAGTTGCTCAGCAAAGCAAATTCAGACCACCTAAGTGCCGAGTGTGGTACCTTACTTGCTGTACAAGTGTGGAAGACCTGAGCTGCAGTGAGGAGGTCATCACTATGACTTTCTCCCTCCATAGTAAGAAAAAAAAATAAACAGCTGTCTCTCTGCATTGTTTACTTCAGCCTCTTTTGACAGGGACTGCTCCAGCCTGTCTGCATACCTAGAGATTTTAGTGTAAAAGGCTTGAAATCTCTCTTGACATCAAAATGTATTACAATAATACTAGTAAAGTAACATCACCCATGGCACTGAAAGGACTACAGTACCCTTAATGCAGTCTGAAGCAAATATATACATCTACATTGACAAACATCAGACAGCTCTATTTACACTTAACCATAAGTAGTGGTTGGGGGGACAATAAATAAATCCAAATGTTTACTTTGGATTTTGCTTTTATAGACATACCGGAAAGCACCTTCAAGAACAGCTATAAAGGAAACCCCTGTCACAACAGAAATCAAGAATGGTTTCCATAAGGACTACTTTGCTGCTGCCAATGGATTCCAGAACAATAAGAAGGCACAATAAGTATACTGTTTCCTATGATCTTTTTTCTAAAAAGAAGAAGAAAAAAAAAAAGACTGAATTACAAGCTTTAGCTTAAAACCTATTTGATTACATTTATCAGTTCTTTGTACCAGACACTTAATGTACTGCTATTTAGGTTTTAACAAAATGAGTAGAATTTCTTTCTTGTCAAAGATCACCATCAGAACAAAGAAAGCCAAGATCTTTCTCATATGGAAAAGAAAACCTTTCCGATCTCTAATGCTGACACAAAAACGCCTTATAAAACACTTGATGGATAAATCCATCAATGCCTTCAAAAGTTTAGGACTCTGTTCAGACTAACACGGTGAGCACTTTCTGTGCATGTGAGAGGTCTTAAGGCAAGGCTTCGCACTGCACTCAATGCATCCAGCTAAACTGTGGCCAAGGTCAGGAAAATAAAGTGAGAGTGGGGAGGGGAAGAATCATACCTTTTCCATTACCATACTCCTCTTCACTTCTTCCCAGCCATATCCCAAAGCACACTTCCTCCCCATGGACACCAACAAGGTGCCCTGTGAGTCCCAGGGAAGGACATGACAGAGCAGAGCCCAGGTGCACCATCCCATAATTTGGAGACAGTTTTGCATGATACTCACTAGCTTTACATATGGGCAACCTGATTCATGCGCCAGGAAGGCTGGCAAAGTTTGCTATTTCAGGGGGCTGGACTATAGTATCCCCTGGGATTGCCCAGAATGGTATTCTGAACACAGAGAGAATCAAGTCAGTTTGGATGTGCTAAATTAGGGGTAAATTGATTTTGAAAGAAATAGGAGCTTAGCAGCTTAAGGAAGATAAATCCTTTGAGTGTAAATGTGTACAAAGTTAATCCTGTACAAACACTGCTAATTTGAAGCAAACTGACTTGCAACATATGAATAGACTGGAAGATGCAGAAAATCTTAAAAGCAAATTCAGCAATGAGCAAAATACATTATAGGAGTGGATCTTGTTCAGGCTGGTCTCTGGAAAAAC
>NW_008666576.1:18074-36553 GCF_000695815.1 Acanthisitta chloris | reverse complement strand
TAGGGAAAGCAAGGAGATATTTGTTGTCTGCAGCTGTAAAGGTGTAATCTCTCACAATAGCCCATCACCACCTTCTCTGCTTAGTTAGCTGCATTTACCCCCCACTTAAATGGTTAGAAATGAAGAATAGCCAAGGTTAGCTTTGGAGATCCACCCTCACCCTTTCCTCATTTAGCCCCCCCTTCATTTCTCTGCTGAAAATGGACACAGACTTTTGACCTCTCCATTTTTCACAATGAAGTAGTTCTGACTCTTTCATTTTCATGCGTATAAATTATCTCAATAAAAACACCTTTTGGAGTCACCCCAGACCAGCAAGCCCCTTGTTACTGAAACAATTCTGTAAAGGAAACATATCCCCTCACTCCCATCACCTTGAAGAGTCCCAAGGCAGAAGAGAGATAAACCACACATGTAGACAGCACAGAGGGACCAAGCAACCACAGAGTGACCACATGCAAAGGTGTCTGTTCCAAATCTTGCTTGTCCAAAGCTTCTCCACTTCTAGAGGGTCAGTTACCCTCCTCTAGATATCCCCATTTATATGATCTGACTTCAGGGCTCTTGGAGACTGCAGGTGCAAAGGCAAGAGGAAGTTTTGTTGCAGAGAGTGATATAGGTGCAGGGCAGCCAGCCTCACCAGGAGCAGCCTGAGAGACTGCAGACATGAGGGCTTGTGGATAGGAAGGAAAGGGGCTAAAGAAGTGGTACAGAAAGGGGGGAAAGAATAGACAGTTTTGTCCATCAAAAGCAGGAGGAGAAAATGGCACAGAAGGGTGCCTTGAGTCAGAGTTCAGCTTGAATGTGTGCTTGAAAGTCCCTCTGAATGCCATCTGTCTCCAGCCAGTTCCAGATGCATTGCAACATGGACAACAGAGCAAAGAAATGAAATCCTCAAAATGCTACAGCACCAGCAGTACATTTGAGCAGCCTGGCTGCTAAAATGCATCATCATGAACCCAGTGACCAAAATAACTGCAATACTCAAACTTGTACACCACTACCACTGACCTACATTTAACTAGTGCATATTCACATTTGTTCCCTCTTCATGGAGCTGGCCATGGTCAAAGTTAGTGTTTTGCTTTATTTAACATTTAGGAAGCAGCAACCAAACCAAAACATCCAAAAAAACCCAGTTACAAAGCCTGGACACTATGTACTTCTCAATGGCCCTTCCAGAACCTTCGCTTCATTGATCTTTCTGGTCAATACTGTAAAACTCCCAAGTTGTAAGAAGCTAGTGGGTTTAACTGAAGGTATTCTACATGGCCCTAAGTAAAGGGAGAGCTTCAGGGTTCTCATCAGCTTAATACTGCAAACCAGGGCGAAGGCAAAGAGAATTGAAAGAGCTGACAAGATAATGCACAAGGCAATTAGCTGAACCATTCATCTAAAGTAGGCAACAAAACGGTCTGTGGCCCAGTGTGGATTTTAGGCCGAGTAGAGTCCATAATCTTTTGATGGCAAAGCATGCATTTGACTATCAAGGTGGACAGCGTCAGCGTGCTAAGGGTTAAAGTTTACTATGGCAATCAAACCCACAGATATTGTCTTTTGTTTTGCTGAAACCTCATTCAAAATAATATTAAATAAATGCCTTACTTGAAATTCAAAGGGCTGGGGAAAAAAAAAGAAAAAAAAAAAAAAAAAAAAAGGAAAAAACCAAGATGGTGTCTCACCTTGCAGATCCAGACCAGCCAGGAAGGCTGGAATCAGGTATGTTTAAAATTCTTCAGATGTGTCTTAACATCTTCAAAATGCCGCATCTTTGAAAAAAAGAAAAGCATTGACTTTTTAAACTGATTTTCCTGTAATACACAACACTGTAAATAAACAAATTTTACTATCAGGCTGTCTCCACTCCTCTTGAAGGCTTCATATTGCTGGGAACTGGTTACTTGGGGCTACTTTTGTTCTCAGATTTCAAGAACATTCTTAGGACATTCACTTCATACTGAGAAACAACCTCCATAACTTTACACACCACCTTCACTGGTGTGGATATAAAGTTTCCCTGTGATTTTTTTTTTCCTGCTACCTGTAAGAACTTGGCTTTTGAACAAAGGTAGTATTGCAATAACTTGTTTGTTTAAAGCCTGTACTTGTCCATCAAGTTATTCTCTGATTCTCAGATTGATTTCTTCATTATCTGTCCTCTGTTTTCTACCATCAGGTTTCAACTGAAAACAAATCTCCAAAAAACATCTTTCATATTGAAAATACAAACACAGGTGGAGACATGCAAACACTTGACCCTGCTGATTTTGGCTCACCAAAGGTTATGTGTGGGGGGACAGAGAAGTAAAGCAGAAGAGAAAAATCTATTGAGTTTGATTCACTGGTTTTGGATGTTAGTAGCTTCCCAAGGAAAGAAGAGAGGAAGGAATGAGCTTTATTAAAGACCCTTCCAGGAACACTGGAATTAAAGGAGATCAATTAGGCTGCTGCTATGTGCTAACACAGCTTCACAAGTCTTCTCTTGCAGTCTGGCTATAAAGTAATGCTTTCTCAAGTCTTGTTCATTGATGAACAAAAAAACACTCTGTAATATATGACCAGGAAAGGTTCTGTTGCTTTGTTTGGTTCCAATACACAATAGCTCTCAGCTGTTCCTAGAAACATGTCTATTCCCAAGTGCACTACTCTCTTAGACACAGTTCTACTGCCTGCAGAAGCAGGACCTGTCCCAGTGTGCTCCAGCCAACATTAGTGCACCTTGCTGAGAGCAGGGTGAGCTGGCCCCAGGCCATGGTAAACACATGCACACAGTTCCTCTGTGCTTTTATAGCCACAGAGGACATCCCTTTCTCTAGCTTTGTGTAACCTTGTCACTAGCTAACTAGCACTCTAGACCTTGGATGGACTGTTTTGCTGGTACAGAATGTGCAGGTAAACAAGCACTTGGCACACCATTATCCCATGAAAGAGATACAGCATAAAGATAACAGGGTTATAACCAGTTTAATATTAAACCATGTTTAGAGCTTAAAATGCATGAAGCAGTTGCCTTTAACCTGCACTTTCTATTTCCCATTTCTTTTTCTGGGTACTGATACAGTTTTTGCACCTCAGCATCCACATCATCTTTGTTGTTCTGGCTTAGAAAAACAGGTTTAGCTATATCTACTTGCACCGAACAAAAGAAAATAAAGCAATATCTGGATTAATAACACTTTGAAAGGTGTAAGTGAGAAGGCAAAGGAAACCTGCCAAAATCAACTACCTGCCTTCCAAGAGGAAACATTAGGGCAACCCAGCTACAGGTCTGTTGTAGATACCAAATAAACTTAAGACATACAGGAGATTTCAGGTCAAACATGCTTATAATTGACCCAAGAGTGCAGGAAGTCATATGAGATAGGTTGTCCAAGATTGGAAAGTCATTCCTGCCCCAGAAGCTGTCTCTGAACAGTACTGTTACTGTCTACAGCTGGAAAGACCATTAGTAAAGTCCAAACCTTTCACCATATCCTCCCATCTTAGGCAGATCACAGGTTACCAAGCTAGAACTCACTGAGCGTCTCAAAAGGTAAAGTGCTTTGTATAAAGGGATAGAAATCTAAGTGCAGGAGTTGGAAATGTCTAAGCAGTATGGCATCCTTTTCTGCTCTCTCATACCTATCACTAAAAGCAGCCTTTTAGGGTTCAGAATTTTCAAATAAAACAGTTAAAAGCAAGTACAGATGGAGACAACATTATGGTAATTTTTAGTAAGTAAGAAACCCCAATTTCTCCTTGGTCCATGCCCTCTGAAGTGTTCAAAACTCACCTTCCAAGCTTTATAGTGACAAATTTCAGAGATTCAACAATAAGAGATACAGTGTGCATCAGTCTTGTTTCTGTAAATTATTTAACAAAGATACTTGGCTGAAAAGCGTTTCTAATTTTTTATAGTTACAGGAGACAGTGAGCATTCTGTCAACACATATGAAGGGTGAGAAAATGTAGCTAAACAAGAGTTGCTACACATCCATACTTCATTGTGCTGATGAAGATTAAGTACTTAGCAGCTTGAACTTAGAGCAATGAATCCAACAAAAAAAATAAAAATAATAAAAATCAACCACTACTGTTGTACTTTGGGGAAAAAAACAACCAAAAAATAAACTCTAAAACTCCAAAACCCTTAAACCAAAGAGTCATCTCATCTCACACTTCTTATTTCAAGCTTTCCCTTTGATCAGTAAACTCCTTGGAGATAACAGGGGAGCAAGCTGAAACAGGTCAAGTCAACACCCACCCCAAAGGAGATGGCACATACCCCAAGAGCACAGGTTCTCAACACTGTTTCTGTGGCTTTGCAGAATTCAGTACATAGAAAGAACCACAGCATGGACAGCTCATCTCAATTTTTAGGTCTGCTTCACATCAAGCACCTCAACAGGCCTGATTGCATCATCATGTTTGGCCAGGTTGTAGGGAATAAAACCAAAGGATGTAGGCATTTATGTGGGGACTACTAGAAGGCTCACCTTGGTACTTAGGACTGGGAACAACATTGCACGACGCATCCCTTTACATTCACCAGTGTGAAATCTCGATTACAATAACAAGCAACAGGGCAGTTCAAGCCTTATTCACACTCCCAGGGCCAGAAGCTTGCATTACTACTCTGGTAGAAAAAGCATGAAATTTTGGACTTGATACAGCCAGGCAATAGGAAGAGATGCTCAGATTACTCAGGCTGACATCTTAAAGACTGTTTTGGTTAATGACACTGCTGGTGCCACCACAGGGTGCCCCCACAGTAGTGGGACACAGAGTATGTTGAAAATTCTGTTACTGGGATGCAAAACTAAAAAGTTTTGCCAAACACAAGCAGAGCTGTTCACAGAAGTTACAGCTTCATCTCTCAAAAACCACAGCCACTTTGGCTGAGTGCTTTGAGAGACTAGATTCAAGCAGCAGCTGTAAGGACACTAAAGAGGGGGCAGGAGGAGGAAGCACAATCAGGTCACCAGAGCCAGCCCTCAAAGAAATAAGTGAATGTAAAATTAAGGTTTCAACCCTTCACATTCTGAATAGGAGAGGATAGACCAGTTGATCTGGAGCTTTGGAAAGGGCAGGATTGAGGGTATGATAAAGCAATGGCAACAGCATTCTCTGTGGTGGAGGCACCCCGCATGATCTTCTCAAGAAGGAACAGTATCAACCTATGAAAGACATTCAGTGGTGAAATAAACCCTGGCAGAAGGGAGTTTTTGTTATGAAGGTACATTGCATGCAGGGGACAACTCCCTCAACTCTGACCCACACAACAACTGGAGGTCAGTTCTATAAGACAAGTAGATAGAATATGCTACGTTCCCACAAATTCGTTAAGGTGCACTAGCACTAATGCTGTGTCTGCAACAGTTTGTGAAGAGCAACTATAATTTGGGGAACACTGTCAAAGCAGAGGATGCTATTAAATAGCATGATTTACCTGCTGCTTGCTTTTGAGACATCTTTGATGCTATTTTGTCTAATCCTAAACATGTTCACCATACTTTGAACTCTCCTACAAGCCAATAGTCACTGCTTGTAAAAACAATTTCTCTGGCTTTACTTGAAATTTTCTCTTCAGCACTCCAAATTTCTTGCCCTCTGCAGTCCCCAGTTTGCCATCAGGCATCTGACCAAGATCCAATAGAACTTTCTCTGCTTTCAGCTCTGCATTCCAGAATTGAGTGGTTCTGGTTTCAAGGCAGCAGTTCCTACACTGCTGCATGCACACAGGAAAGGCTACATCTAACACATCCCTTGCAAGGTACACAGGACTCTAGACTACCTTTCCATATGTGCACAGTGCATCAATTAAAATGAAACCACAAGATTGTTATCCTGCACATACATTTTACTTAGACTCAATCATTAAAGTACTTTTACATTTGATAAAGCTGTCAGCAGAACACTCAAAGCAGGACAGCGTATCCATTAGTTTGGTGGCTAAGTCAATATCTTTTGTCCTTTTATTTTTTCTTTTATATTTAATTGACTGACCTTGCAAATTTTCAGGAAAGATTGTTATCAACACAGAGGTCAAAACTGAACCATTCAGCAGAAAAAAGGTCAACATAAGTGTTTTTCCCCTCCCTTTTTCATTCCATCCATAATAGTTTCATATCCTTCAGTTAACCATCCTCTCCATGGTGCATACATAAGGTGCTCAAATGAGCAATAATGAATTCAGAGGTTTGCTAGTCAGAAGAAACAACGAACACATTGTTTTCTTCTGCCTTCTTCACTGATCCATAATAGTTTCATATCCTTCAGTTAACCATCCTCTCCATGGTGCATACATAAGGTGCTCAAATGAGCAATAATGAATTCAGAGGTTTGCTAGTCAGAAGAAACAACGAACACATTGTTTTCTTCTGTCTTCTTCACTGGCTGCTCGTACTGCAGAGAAAAAAAAAAGAGAAAACATTTTTAAAGTTTATACAAACATTGATATTTTACAAGACAAGAAACTGCAAAGATCCTGGAAGCACATTTAGACTCAGCTTTTAATTCTCAAGCATCTACACTGAAACAAGTGCTGCAGGATGAGCAGCTCCCCATGACACAACAGCACCTTCCTCAGCCCTGCTCCTCTTTAAAAGTGTCCTTTGTCATGAGCACTTGTGACCCTCAGCAACTCAGTGGTCAGAATTTCCTCAGCCCTGCTCCTCTTTAAAAGTATCCTTTGTCATGAGCACTTGTGATCCTCAGCAACTCAGCGGTCAGAACGGAAACTTTTCCCTATGGAAAGGCTCAGCATTCCAGCTTTAGCAGCTGAAAGAAAAACCCTGGATTTTCAGCAGAACGGAAACTTTTCCCTATGGAAAGGCTCAGCATTCCAGCTTTAGCAGCTGAAAGAAATAAACCCTGGATTTTCAGGATCTGTTCTAAAATCCCAAGCCCAGCCCACTGTGGTGACCACAGGTATGGTTGTTCCTTCAACAGAGGGAGCTTTCTTCAGCCCCGTGCAGTGCAGACACATAGCATCACACACATTATAGTTATCCATAGCATTCCTGTATTACTACAGGAATGCTAAACTCTCAGGCCCATGCATAAAAGCTGGAACAGCAGCAAAAATGCATGCCCATACAATGGTGTGAACTAGATGGAAGCTAAGCATTGTATTTAAGTTTAACAGAGTATTCAGCTTAATCTGCAAGTTAAAACAAGGGCATAAGTTAGTAACTAGTCTCTGAAGAGCTGAAGAACTTTAACAGAATATTTAATTGAGATATGAGGCAAATAAAAAAAAAAGTGGGTTTTTTTGGAAATCAAAATTGAAGGCATCAAGGCTAGAGGTTGTCAGGCCCAAAGAGCAGATGAGAGAGAGCATGCAAGGTGTTAGACTGCAGAGCTCTTAACCACAGGTTGTCATGGATGCACAGCTCTAAGGGCAATACATTAGGGGTCACTATTGTCATGGATGCACAGCTCTAAGGGCATTAGGGGTCACTGACTGCACAGAAACCACCCTAAGGATGAATGAATCCTCAAATTATGAACCCCAGAGAAGCATCATTATCTTATGGTTCTTGTCCTTACCTTCTCCCTTATATAAGTGCTTTTTTGACCACTTCCCCTAGCTGGGCAAATACTGTTTTCTTGGTGCTTTCTGTGCATCAGGATCAGAGGTCCCACAAAGAACCAGCCCCACAAATCAGCTAACCAAGTATTCCCCCCTCCCAGGACTTCAGTTTCATTTTCAGTTTCAAGTTCCAACACTTATCACTCAGGCCAGAGCTCAGTCCACCACCCATACAGAGCTGCTTTAGTACCACACATACCATTGTATTCTGGATACTGTCAGCAATACTCGCTGTTTCATCCATGGCTGAGTCAGACTCAAATCTGAAAGAAAAGTGAGCTTGGTTAGTTTTTGTGTGAAGCATTAGTACTTACTGATGAAACCTGGACAGAGATATTTACCACTAAAAATAAACCTGATGATTGCAGATTTTGCCCAGCATTTGCACCAACAGTATAATTTTTTTAATAGGAAATGATGCCTACTTCCACCTCCTCTATCCTTAGATAGAGTTGTGACCAGGGAGGTGACCTTGTTCCAGATCCTGGTACGGGTCTCAAAGTATGTGCCTCTCATGCACAACTTTCCATACAGAGTCCCCTCATTGCACTCTAGTTCCAACTAACACCCTCATGAGACTGCACAGGTTCCATCAATGGACACCAAATAGAGATGCCATAGCAGGTTCAGAATCCTTTCCCATATACCAGCAAGGGTATCACCAACCTAGCTAGTGGACCCTATGACCATCAGGGGACTCATGTGCCTGAAGGACAGCTGGCAGAGACATACCTTTGCTTTTGTTGACTGCAGAAAGAATTCAGCTGGAACATCTGTGCATTCCAGAAGTCCTAAAAAAGAGCCCCAAAGAAAACACTCGTTACTTGGGAAGGGGCACCTCGCTGGCTGGCACACAAGAAGTTATACACACCAGTGTGTTCTTCTCCATGTTTGACAAAATTTGAATTTTCTTCTTGAGACTGTCAAGCTCTTCAACCACAGTCTTCTGGAAGGTCTCAAGATTACTCAGTCTAGTGATGGAGAACAGAAACAAGTTTAATACTTTAATGTGTAGTCTCACACAGTGGAAGACAACCCCTTCAGCATCAAACCTACCTTTAGGCAGAAGCAAATGTCCCTGCTGAACTACATGGGGCAGATTTGTTCTCAGATACGTCACATGAATAGCTGTGTCAAAGTCAAACTGCAGATAGGTATAGCCAAATAGCCTGTCTCAAATAGCAGCCACTAAAGGGACCAGGACAGAGCATACAGGGCAAATACTGTACTGGGAACAGCATTGCATAATCTCCCAGCCTCCAGGAAGTTCAGCAGAGATTTCCCAAGCTGAAGACATCTTTAAGGTACCTTCCAACACAAACCATTCTATGATTCTACCTTGACACAAATAACCTTCTAATGGGTTTTCCTAACATGGGTTTGACATACACATACAGTGCTGCCACAGGATGCCAACAATTTCTAAACTTTAACCAGTAACACGCTTATTCACTTGGGTTTGCCACCATTCCCCAGGCAGTCAGATACTAAGCCATCATCTGATGGTGACTTTGGAAACAACTCTTCTGATGCAGGGTAAATTTAGCACAGCTTTGTCTCCACAATCCTGTGACCCTGGTTGGATCCAGGTTACTTAGTAACATGGCAGCAGATCATTGCTATCTACTCATCTTCCATCCCAAAAAGATTGCTTTTTTTGTTTTCTTTTCTTTTGGAACTCAAACTTACCCATGTACCTTAGCAACCACCAAATTCTGCTCACAGGCATCCAATTGATACCAGGGATTTTTTATTTTAAAGGCTATTATTTTCATACTTCATTTGATCTAACCACCAAATTCTGCTCACAGGCATCCAACTGATACCAGGGATTTTTCATTTTAAAGGCTATTTCATACTTCATTTGATCTACATCCTGAAAAACTCGTAGTGCAGTAGACACAGAGGTCTGATAGATTTACTTACATCTTAGGCTGTGCTTTTATTTCACTTATAACAAATCCATACACATCAACATTTACTTACATCTTAGGCTGTGCTTTTAATTTCACTTATAACAAATCCATACATATCAACATTTTTTTTTATCCTTATCTCCTATCTAAGAAATTTGACAACCTGTAAAGCAAAATGACTGTCTTAAAGCCCCAACTGGTGAATGCCTGCAAAGACCACTACGGGCACCTATTTCATGCACATGGAAGCAACTTACAGAAATGGGCCTACAACAGACCCATTTTCTTCTCCCCATTTCATTAATTAAATCAGAGCCTGGCTTCTTTCTTAAAAGATGTAGAAACAGAAGCTACGAAGCGTAACAAGGGAGTTTTTGAACAGATTTGTGAACATTGATGGCAACCAGAAGACAGTCCAAGAACTGCTTTCATCAACTGCTCATAACTCAAGCTTGCTGTGTGTTAATCCATCCACTCTAGCCCTACAGAAAAATCAGGATCAATCAACAGGAACTTCACTTCTTAAACTCTTCTTCCAGAAAAGCAAAAAAAAAAAAAGACACACACACACAAGCTGCTTTGCCTTACAAGCCATAATCTGCTGATTATGTCATAGGAAATGCAAACTTGACAGTCAGCTATCAGTCAAAATTTACACAAAGCTGAAGCTGTTTTCAGCCAGCAGAAGACACCTTACCTGCACTGTATCTGGTACAGCAGGTCAGACAAGTTCTTCTCCAAGGACCTCGGGGTGGTCTGCGTATTGATCTCCATCCTTTTGTATCGGGACTGGCCACAGGATGCATCATTAGGGACAGACAATGGGCCCAAGACAAACCCTAGAAGTCTAGTTTGCAAAAACTTTCCCTGAAACACAGATCCCTCCATGGTCTGTCATTCAGCTTAGCGGAAACCATCTTAAGTAAAATTTAAACTGCAGTGAGAGGACCCATATGCAGGGTGCTGCAAATATGAACTGATTCCATTCGGTCACACTAGTTACACCATTAAGATTATGTAATCCATGCAACTTCAGGTCGGGGTCATGCTATGCACTCAAAGAGGTGAGCTTCACCCATACTCCAATACACTCAGCTGCACAAAACCAGCTCCATGCTAGAACCATTTCAAGTCAACATTTATACAGACTGAGTGTATTTTAATCTTAACTGATTTGTAAATGCAACCATCTCCAGCCTTAACTCAAGAACTTAGTGCTGAAAAAGTTTAGTGTGAACACCTAGCACCAACTCAAAATGAAAATAAAATAAAATCATGGTTGCCTGATGCAAAGTGCTGAACCACTATAAACCTGCAGTTTCACATCTAGTTTGTTCAAAGCTTTTGAATATAATGTCCTCATATTAAACTTAAATGTCAACATTGTTAACAACTACATCGACAGCAGCAGTTGGTTGCTTGCACTGCACCTTAAGCAAGTCTATAGAGTTGAGTGAACCAAGAATAGACAGCTCACAAATTGTGCAACCAACAGCTCCACATACCATTAATTTCAAGGATACACAAGTGCATCCTTATGAATTTACACATGTTCTAGTTGATAGGTGGAGCCTGTATTGCTTTCTGGTTTTCACTACAAGTAAGTTGCTTCATCTTTTATCACAGTAGAACTGTTCTGTGCTCCAAAAGAGAATTTTTCTATTTTTGATACATGATCATGAGGAAAACAACCCACAGCTCCAACATGGCTACACTGTCATTATGCTGGGTTACCTTTTCAAAAGCTTTGATCCCTCTCCTGTGAGCAAAGTATTCGAAATGCCTAACTACATATGACGTTCCAACATATAAGTAGAGAGGAAAAAAAAAAAAAAGGAAAAACCTAATTAAAACTTCCTTTATGCCTTTCCTGGAACACTTCTTAGAACATACAGGGTTACATAGAACACTTCTAAGGTCTCCAGACTAACAGACAACGCAGCCAAAGCCCTGCTCTTGGGCACAAAATAAAGATGGGATATTTGCAACAGCACCCTTGGAGATAAAAGGGTAATTTCACATACTATGATAAATTCCCACACGTTAGGAGAGCATACATTACCCAGAACAATTTTGTCAGTTGGCGGATGAAGTTTTCAAATGAGGTAATCACTCCTGGATCACTGAAGCCTTCCTGCACCATCGTGGAATAAAACACATCATCCACACTATCATCCATTTCCTGACCTAGGAGGAAGCACATGTCCAGTTAGCATTGTGCTGGAGGGTTTATTGGAATATAAACCCTGCTGCTATTAAAGGGTTCATCATTCATGTGAACAACTAACTTTTGTTCCAAAGCTGGAATGTGAGTCTTGATCTTCCAGAGCTCACAAACAGGAGACAAACTGCCTCAAAAATGCACTGAGGAAATACTTGTTAGACAGCAGCATGGAAGAAGAGGCACAATAGAGCAACACAAAGAAGAATATATTTACAGACAGTGAAACAAAAGCACAGTATAAGGGGGAAAAAAAAAAAAAAAGACTCAGGCTACTGTTTTCCTGTCTTCTACTTATTCATTGCAAGGAAAGTCTAATCCCTTGTGTTGGGAATTAGTAGTGTTTTGCAGTTACTTTGGCTATTATCTCCATGTCTTTTTTTCAGTTCCTGTGTTCGCTGGCTTTTAATAGCTCTGGACAATCACTGTTCAGAAAGACTAGAAAGTGTGGACATCATTGAACAGCTTCCTGAGTGGACTGTAGATAGGGAACATAAGTTTTCTTATTCATACCCCCACATAAGTGGTATCCAATGACAGTGCTGCAATATGCACCTTCTGCTACAGTTTTACTTGGGGAGAAACTAGCCTCTCAACAGGTATGTCTGTGACTGATTTCTGCCATCAAAAAAGAAAAACTGAAAGCATTTAAACTCTACACCTTAATTGCCAATCTGCCTTTACCTTTTAGGATCTCTGCTTCCTCCTCCACTGAATCAACAATTTTCTTTGGTTTATAGGAAGTGTCAGAGGACAAACGTCTTGTTTCCTGACTGGAATATTTAGGCTTTTTTGTGACAGTGCCACTTAATACATCTAGAAAGAGAACAGAAAATGTTTCAGAAAAGACCTGTTCTTTTGCATGAGGCATGTGATAGTCCCTACCAGCTACTCAAGCAGAAATCACCAGCAGAATTACCAATGCTGCAGAAAAGCAGGCAATCTCATTTTAGGTTCTGGCATCACACATACAGGACAGGATAATACTTCACCAGCAAGTTTCTTCCCCCACAAAAGCAGGTAGCTAGACTGCCTAATGCTATGAAGATAACTGGAAATTACCATGCCTCCATCTTAAAGACAATTTCCTTTCTTGGCCCGCTACTCTAACCATCTAAAATAACTCTTGCCCAGCCTCTTTAGATTCCCTTTTCTAACCCAAGCTCACAATTTGTTTATGTTCCTAAGCTGATCTCAGCTGTTCCTGATAAAAACAATCCCATGCATAAATACAAAAGGCAGGGAAAAAAAGCTCAACAACTAACTACACTACTAACAACCAACTTTTCTGTAGCTTCACTGGAGTTGCCATACAATAGCTTTTAATCCAGGAAAACCCCTAGGAACACACTGAGGAAAGCTGCCTTTTAAGGAAACTTTGCCAAAAAAAATAGAAATTAATCATTCCTTTGTGCCACTGTCCATTTTTCTGAATTCAGTGAGATATCTGTTTGACCAGCCACCTCTCTGTAGTCTCCACAAGGCAGAAAGGAAGGCGGTGGGGCCCAAGACAAGGGGAGCAATCAAACTATAAGTAGCACCACAAAGTAGATTTAAGGTTTACAGAGCAAGAGTTCAAAAGAAGTCACATACCACACCTGAAATTTCTAAACATAAACCTACTTATGCCTTCACATGGCATCAACTCCTCTCCAATAGTAGGGCTGTACAGTAAGCAGTGATAAAAAAAATAAATTAAGTCCTTGGAGGGCTGTACAGTAAGCAGTGATAAAAATAAATTAAGTCCTCAACACTTATCTTCCCCCAAAATGAAGTAGATGTGTTGGTGCAATAAAGGTGTATCCTAACAGATAAGAGACATACTGGGAACACACACAGCCATCTCATGAGAAAGGGGATGCTTTCATCCAAGACAAAAGCTTCAGTGACTCGATTCATAGTCGCATCAATAACTTTTAAACAACCTCTCTGAACTACATCAGCATCGAAAATATTAGGATGAAAACAACACATTGCTGCTTGACTTTCTTGAAGTTCAGTTGTTTCCAACCACAAAGAGCGTGTGCTGCAGTTTTGAATTAGTTTATGCAAGTTCAGTTTCATTTAAGAAAAAAAAAACCAAAACCAAACCATCCTTAAGTGTCACTTACCTAAAATAAAAAAAAAAAGAAACAGCACTAATAAGCATTACCCATGTCACCATTTACTAAATGCTTATAACAATATTCTACACCTATGTTCTTAAGCATAAAGAAATTCAACATCTTTAAGGGGACCTTGTTTTTTTAAGCTGAAGTTGCAGTGCACTTTGAAATCATTAAAAATTAGGTCTTGTGCATCTGTTGGGTCACTAGTTTGCAAAACCTCAGCTCTTAATAGCTACACTACAAGTTCCCCTGTGATCAAGGACAGGACTTAAGAGTTAGTAATGAATACAGGAATGTATATAAAAGCATCTTACCATGGTCTATCATGATATGCAAACCAGAAAAATAGAAGGTATTTCTTATCAAAAAGTAGCTCAAGAAACTCAGTGCTAGTTTGTCTTTGAAAGAAAATAAGCACTTTGGCAACACCCCCTTCTGCTTCTAAGAAACTCTTCCATGTTACTGAGAATAACAAACCTGAGGCCTTCTGCTTAATACTTCCTTCTCCTCTTGTCAGTTTGCCAGGTGTACTATGAAACTTCCAAGAAGAAAAAGAAAACAAAGTAAGAAGGTGTCCACCCCGCACTGCAGACAAGCTGTCAGGGACTTGTCTAGTTATAGGAAGCAAAGTGACATGATGTGTTGGTTTCGGATGAGAAGCAACCTGACAGCAGATGGGAAGGAGTTTAAATGCTGCATACTACACCTGCATGGCCTTCTCCTCATCACTGGAATAACTCCTGGCAGATGCATCAAACAAGACCGGACTCCTTTCGGGATCCTCTGAGACCATTTCACCTGTGTGAGAGAATAAACAATACAGGCAATAGAGATTGAATCCTGTACCACCTAGAAACATCAATTTAAAGACACAGCAGGCAGTGGGGGAAGAAAACTCCACCCTCTCCTTTATCTCTTCACATTGGGAAGAGACAGTGCCTCAAACTCAGTTTAAAGGCTGTTTTCTTTATGGCTGTCAGTTAAGTTCATTTCTTCACCTCTCATTAACCCCATCTGATGTTCCTCCTGCACAAGAGACCACCTACATAAACAATATCCAGCTCTAATAGCCATTACAAAAAATATCTCAAGGCAGAATGCATATGAAGAATATGAAAGAAACAGCAAAATCAAAAAGAAGATCCTAAAAGTACAGACCCACTAAACAACTTCTCTAATACATTGAAGAAGATTAAAACAGAAATACCAGCAAGATCCAGTGTAGGCAAATCAATTTCCTTGGAGCTAGATTCGCTTTCTTTCCTCAACTTTGGCTTTTGAGATCTTCGCCTTGATTTTCCTGGCTAAAACAAAACAAAGTCTAAGCATTTATTTTATTTAAACATTACTATAGATGTAGGGGCTTGGGTGAATGTTTAGTGGAGAGAGTTTTGTTGGTTTGGTTTGTGTTTTAAATACACTGACTGCAGAGATACACTTGAAAAATGCCTAACATACTGATGGTTCTCTCCAACACTGAAGGAGACCTGTACCCTGAAGTTCAATGCTTGTGTCAGTTCTCCATTTAGCCATTAGAGCTGTATAGTCAATAAAATTTTTCAAGAGCAGAATAGATGCATTATAGTCAAGAAAGAAAAGAAAAGGTTTCCAGGTAAGATAAAAGCTCTTAATGCAACTACCAGTTCTGGAAAGGTTTTGTTCCAAACTTCCTCTATTTCATATGGATAGATAGATATACACACTTTATTTTTTCTTCCACCATCATTTAATTTGCTGTTAGTTTTCTCAAAGCTATAGGTAAAAGTGAAGGATGGTGCATGAACTGAGACTCAGCATGAGCATAGGACTTGGAATAAAAGCCCTGAAAATTGTCAGCAGATGTGAATGTGAGCTTTCCCAAGGCACTGCAGAGTACAGGACAGTAGATAGCATGGGGAGACAGCCTGGTAGGGCCCCAACTGGGATTTCTGCAGGTATTTAGATAGGGAGCTCTAGCTCTCGTCAGGCCCCTAGAGCTGAATTCGCTCATGTGGAGTGACACTTGCATCAAATTGGACATTCCTGTCCAAATTTTCACCTGTCAAAGGTAAATATAGTTTCAGGACAATGTGCTCAAGGCTAATGCAGTTTTTTCTATGAACTTTGCTGTGTTTCCTTAAGACCTCCTCTAGCAGACCAATACAATCTCAGAAGCACTTAGCAGACAAATCTGTCCACCAGAACATTCAAGAAGAAAGATAATACCAAATTATTTAATTCTCACTCATTTATACACATTTTACATACACAACATTTTTCAATCCAAGTGCCTAAGCACAACATCATCTTACCTTCTCTGACTGGTAGTCATTGCCACTACTTGGGGGAGACAGTGGAAGCACTGCAAAGAGAAAAGTTTAGCTGGTTACCGGCAACATTTACTGTCTACCCTACCTGGTTAAACTGATTTAACCATGATGCAAACCTTTTGAGTTTGGTTTTCTAGGCATTTATAAGATAAAACTTCACAACACATGTTAAGCTTAAAAAAACACCCTTTCTCTAACAAAGCCAGATGCAATGATCTAAGCATACACAACTCACTGCATCCAGAGCAGTTGCCAAAAAAATTCCAAGACAGGCTCAGCACCTTATCTGATGGTCCCCAGGCCCCAGCCAGCACTGTGGGCTGACACTGGAGTGAGAACAACTCCCAGAGAAATAGAGTATAAAGCATAACTTCTCCCTCAACTTTTTTGCTTTTCCATCCCTACAAAAACCAACAGCTAATGAGTAAGCCTCATTAACAAGTAAACCTCATTCTCCATGATGGGAACAAAAACATTCCTCAGGGCAATTTAGCTTGCATTCAGAGGCCATAGCAGCTGACACAGTCATGGAGCATGGCTGCAACTGAGATTTGCTGTTGGTCACACTTGAACCAAGGATGCTATCATAGATAATCACATCTGATTTTGTAAATTACTTGGATACAATTGGCCTATCAGTGTATAAAAAGGGAAGCAGAGTGCAATGGTCTGCAAATAGTGTGGCTTTTCAAGGTTTACTTGCGAAGTTAATGATATTTCTAGAAAGATGACTAGGGGAAAGTTAGAGGTAGGAGGTCTGGTAACTTCAGTGAGATCATCCTCCTATTTTGTTCAAGAGCATGAGCACAGCCATTGGCTCAGTACCCATGGACTCTTCAGCATCATCACACAGAGGGCTGCACCAATCCAGGTGTTTAGTTGCCAAATTTTCATCTGGATATTTAAACCCCACTCCAGGAAGAGGACAAGATCCCAGTTCTTCAAGCATAAGAGTGTGCAATGCACCTCCTCCACAGGGCACCCCTTGCTGCTGGCCTGAAGCCCACTCTCTCCTAGTCAAGAGGATCAGGATTCAGCTGAACCCTCCTTTCTTAAACCATCATCAGCCATTTGCTTTTCTGCATCAATAGGGGACTAAGCTTACCTTTTAAGTTACTTCTCAACCTGGGTCTTTTTTGGCTATAGTCAACAGATTTTGGCACCAAATCTTTCTGAGAGTCAAGGATCCAACTTTTTTCACTTTGATCAGTGCTCGTGTTTTCATTGTTGCTTTCAGAGAAAAGATGGTTCCTGTAACTGGACTAAAGACACTATTAAAAGTGAGTCCTGCTCAATCAGCTCACTCAGAAGTCCCTCAGCCGTTCCCCTTCTTCTACTACCAGTTTATTCCATTTCTTCCTCCCCACAGTGCACAGCAAAGTATTTTAAGCACTGAAAGCTGCTAAAACAGCCAGAGTTAGTTGCCAAATCAGCAGTATAAAAACATTGAGAGGCAGATACTTGCCCTTTGCTGTAAAAACCCCATGGTGGCAATCTCTTTCCTCATCTCCCCCCTCTCTCCTGTGTCTAAAAAAATAGCACTCTTGCAGGGAGGAAAGCCTTAGCATGCCAGAGCCACAGCTAACAGCAGATCAGTGGATGGAAAAAAAAGTAACACAAACAATTTACTCGCTGATCTGACAGGGATGGTACACCTGGAGTACTGCTTTCAGTAGCAACAAACAGGCTATTTGGAGGCTACCAGGCTTACATTCTTCCACCTCTGCACTGGTTAAGATTTAAACTTCAGCCTCTAAGGGTGAAACAGATTGGTACAGGTGGATATACACAGCAATCATAGAATCAACTGCATTGGAAAAGACCTCAAAGATCATCAAGTCCAACCCTACTGTCGCTACTAGACCATGGCATCAATCAAAGGCTCTAGAGATGAAAAAGCACAGACAACCTACCTGCCTTCTCTTAAGCTTGCTTGATTCCTTGTTCTTGTTTCCCATTTCATTACTCCTGCCATGGTAACCCATAAAGACCCAAATTAGACTACAAACACTACAGCAACACACCACAGCACCACAGAAGGGGACCAGTCAAATAGAAATGGCAGGAGGCTCCTTAAGAGATCAGCACAAGAATCAAGCTGTTAAAGTGCAATCACTAGCCAAATTTCTCTTTGGCTGGTTTTTGAAAGCAGGAATTTGTGGACATCTAGAAATTAGCACTTAATAAAAATTAAGTTACATACTTAATATGTAATTAATACATGCCATTAATACATACTTAACTTAATAAAAATTAAGTTACATACTTAGAGGTAGCAAGTTCCTGGCAGCTTGCTATGCCTGGAGGCAGGCTAAGCAAGGCAGGGAGCTTTGCCATTTTTCAGAAATTAAA
>NW_008666576.1:0-18016 GCF_000695815.1 Acanthisitta chloris | reverse complement strand
AGGGTTGAATTCTTAATATTGTCAAAGTGGACAGAAGCCATTATTGTCTCCATTAACCTTTATATTCTCAGGTACTATATAAATATTAGTATCAATACCATTCACAGACACTGTGGTAGGTAAGCAAGAAACTATTGTATTAGAAAAAAAAAATCACACAGCCTTTTTAACACTAACTTAAAAGAGTTTAACATAGACTATGAACTCTATCACAGAGCAAAAAGTTCATAAATGGTGGAGGTATAATCCTGTACCTCTGACTTTGTGAAGAATCTTTCTGCCCAGGAATCGTTCCTTTAGCTTCGGTAACCTGAACGAGAAGTAGATATTTGTCTTGAAGTCCAGTTACCCCATAAAATAATCGACATCATTAAAATGTATCAGAACTCAGAAGGGCTAGACAGAAAATGGATTACAATTTAACTTCCTAATGGAGTGTCATTTGTTGATTGAAATGGTGTCAAATTATAATAGACAAACATTTGTCATCTGAAACACTTTCTCTTTTCCATGCTTTATGAATAATGCTTATTTGAAGCACTAACGCCATAAGAAATGTCACTTTAAGCAATAACGCTGCTAGCAATAGCACGCTGTAACACCACACACAGTCCCTGGACAGCCATGGGACAGGGCTGCTGGGCTGCCAGGGCAGGGTACCATGGAGCAGGGACTTACACTGACACCCAGTGGCAGTGACAAGGATTGGGCTATGTCCAGTTTATAATAGAAATTTGGGGTGCCCCGTTCAGCATCCATTGCCTCACAATTTGCAGGCATCAGTGATAGCCCCTGCACTAGGAAGAAGGCTGAAAGCCAAAGATTTTCTCCAGCAGGAGCCACCAGGAGCAAGTTTTCATCTTCCCGGGAAAACCTACACTGGTCAAAGTGTCAAAACAGGCAGAATCATTCATTCTTACAATTTTTTTTCCTTTAAGAGTCTGCAAATATAAGTCAAGCATAATTTTCAACAAAAGTTTTGTGAGGACTGACTTTTAACCGGATATTTTCAATTTGCAAAGTTCTCTTTAGCCTAGGAGTGCAAAGTGGAGGACACGCAGCAATCTGCTTTCAATATTCTGTAAAATGCAAACAGAGGTTGACCTCCAATTGCAGATATATCCCACAGCCTCACTCAAGCAACAGCTCAAATTTCTGTTGATGTTATCATACATTAACCCACCACAAAATCCAAGCAGTGATTAACATTCTCCCTACTTCAAGAAAAATAAATTTCCAAAAGATGTCCCTTCCTTCAAGTTACTATTCCATTAAGCATTGAGACCTTAGCACAACTCCTAACTGCTTCTGTCTCAACCTTACCTTCTCGTGACTTGCAGAGTCTGAGCTTTCAAAGTCATATATTTCCTTCCTGCAAGACAACATGTATGTGGCAGTGACATGCAAACATGAAGAGACACCCTACAGAACTTCACTGAGAATATGGGGGTGATAATGTGGTTTGTTTCTCCCCAGCTCCGCTATTCATTCCATTATACTGTAAAGGTTGAGATAACAGTATTTTTAGGCAGATAAGATTTCTCATCTTCTAAAAACAGTACTTGCACCTTTCTATTTAGTATCCATTGTTTTCTGTCTTGATTCTCACTCTTTCAATTGTAACTTCTTTGTTTTTAGAGAAATATTCAAGATACGAAACAGCCTAACCTTGTTTATGTAGTGGACATTTTGTTTTCACATCACCAGTAATAGTATATGGTAGGAAGAAATAATAAATGGAAATAAAACTTCAGAAGCATTTAAGCAAAAATGTGTTTAATTCTCTTTTGAAAATTTTAACATTTAATATTTGTTCTCTAGTCACTTCTCAGTGTACATCTAGATTGCTTTCATGTCTCTCAACATTTAAACTTAACTGTACTTTTATTGCTTTCTCCAAATCTAACTATTACAAAAACCCTACAACTATTGCTCGACATACAGTACATACTCCCTTTACTAATGAAAGAACAGGAAAAGTGAAGAACTGAGCTCCTCGTTAAAGTTTCCCGAGGGAAGGAAATGCTCATTTTCAGACAAAGCACTAGAGGGAGCAGAATGACCAAACTAAGAAGTTCTTCACCTCTAACTTCTACACTGCTGTCGCTGTTTTACACCGGTATTTGCTGCATCAAATTATTTGGTCTTAAAGCACACAACTTGTAGTCATGAAGTCCTGCATCAATTTTTCCCATTCTTATCTACAACCAATCAAAAAATTCATCTAAGCACTCAGATTGAGAGGGGTTTTTTTGAGCTAAGAGTCAGTAGGCTGATACCCAAGGCAACCTTGAACAGCTGCAAAGATCCATTCATAGACTTCATTTGCTCACCTGCTGATCAGCAGGCTTTAATTTGAACACAGTGCTTGGCAGAGAGTACACAAGGAGGGTGCAACATGGCAAACTTCCAGTGCCACAGAATGCATGCAGCCCTTAAACCCTCAAACACTTTCACCCTCAGTACCATTAGCTTTGAACACAATTAGACTGATGTATGGGTGTGAGGGGACAAACTGAGAAAGACTGTCCTGAAACCCGAGGACACATGATGTCAAAGAACTGGGACAGTACCTGAGAAAGCTTAAGCATTTGTGAAAGAAGCTGCCACTCAGCTCACTGGAGGATAAGAGGATTATGGCTGGGTGAGGAAAAAAATGGAAAAGCCAACATGACCTAGTATCACAGAGGTTAATAGCAGTTTTGGCAGCCTAGGGTTAGCTTCTGATGTCTTTATCACTTTGGGGAGCCAAAAGGTCCTATTGAGACCAATTATGACCCTTCATAGCCTCCAGCTTGTTTTGATGTCTGTTCTGTTCAGACAGCCCAGCCCATGGGGACACCCTCCCACCATGAGTGCCAGAAGTGGTCTAAAATCTGTTGGTACACCAGTTCCTGCATGAGCACAGGGTCTGTGTGTCATACCTGCCTCCAGCTTTCTGCCTAGTCAAATGTTTTTTCCTGTTTCTCTTCTCCCAGGCAACATCCTTTGGAAAAGAAGCGAGTTGCAGAACCTAAAATAGCAATACATAAAGTTATGTTCTTATTCTAGAACCTGCTAAATATGGAATGCAAGGAAACTTCCTTCTTCCTACTGCAATAGCTATCCAGGTGCAACTGTTGCCTGAAGTTATTTCCTACCAGAGAGTATGGGACTCCCACAGCTGAAACTGGGGGACCAAGAGGGCTGGCATACAGAAAGTAGTTCAAAAGCTTTAAATTCACTGTGCAGTGGGTAAGTGTTACAAAACATTTGCACTGTCAGGTGAAAAAAAAAATAATGTTTTAAAATAATCTAACACCAGTTAGATTACAGTACCTGGAAACGTAAATCTGAGAACCAGTCTAAAATGTGATTTCTTATAACAAGTAAGTTCCTAACTCAAACTACTGTTTTGGGAATATTTCTCACACAGTGCATACAACACACTGCTGCCAGGAAGTTGAATATGTTGAATAAACCTGGATGAGCTTGAAATAATTGGCTGGACCACTCTAGAATGAAGTTGGATAGCTGTTTTCCTCTGTAGCTCACTCCTGATGCTAACAGGTATGACACTTCATGGGCTCAGAATACTGCTCAATAGCATGAGTGGGTCAACTCATCCCAGCTTTCTTCTGCAAATCCACAGAATCTCTTCCCTGCCCCATATCTCTTATTAACTCAGGTGGGCCCCAAGGCAAACATACCTCTGGCGTTAACACCTCCATGGGTTCTTCTTCTAAAGGCTTCTTACTGGGGACAAAAGGACACATAAGAGGGATGCTTGAAGAGCTGTTTATTTAAAGACTATGGAGTCTGTTTGTGAAGTACTAAGTGGAAAATAACTTGCACCAATTTGCATCAAAGCAATGGGTTAGATGGTGTATAGGGAAGAAAGCTAATCAGCAACCTACAGAAGACCAGCTCCTTACCTACAAGAAATTCTATCCCACAAATCTCGGGGGAAAAAAAAGGTACTACTAATGCCATGGTTAACTCAAATTCACATGGCCTTTTGCAAAAGTCATGGTCCCCACTATTTGGTGAGCTTCCAGTTACACAGCTGAAGTTAAACTCTCTGTACATCAGCTGTGTGCTCACCTCACATTGGATTAAATCCATGATGTAAAAGAAAAGTCACATCAAAGCAGCTGCCAATCTAGTACCCAAACATCTGCAACTTCAAGGTGCTGTAACTCTGGTCAACCAGCCTGGATATCCAGGTGGCAAAACAATCTTTTTTCATTTAATAATTAATGGAATAAACCTCAAAATTGCTTGCATTAAAACCCTAGGGGAATAAAAAACCCAAGCATGCATATGCACATGCACACACACACACACACACAAAAACACTGCAACTTTTTGTCTGTAAGACACTTACCTAGGCTTAGCTTTTGTCCTTGGAGATGATTTTTTTGACTTTTCTGCTGAAGAAGACAAGGAAACCACAGCTTCGCCCTCTGGACCTACTGTGAAATTCTTAATCAACTTTTGCTGTAAGGTCCACAAAAGTAGAGCTTTCAACATGTCACCTGGGTGACACCTAACTGGGTCAGACTTGAGGAACTAAAGGGAGCCATGCCTGACCTGAGCCTTGTTTAGCATCTTCCAAGTCAGTCTGCTGTCTCACTGTAACCACGGCAACACCAGAGTTAACCATTTTCTGTTTGGAGACATAAAACCATGAACAGAATGTGCATATGACTAAAAAAAAAATAAAAAAATAAAGGGTTTCTTTTTAGAAACACATTTTCAGTGCCAGTCTGTGGCAATAGCTAGATGACAGGTTCATCATTGTGCACACAAATATATTTTAGGCTGCATAAAAGTAATACTATGAGTTTCTCACTAAGAACATCCCACCATGCCCTTTTAAGAGGGTCTAAAATTTCTTCTTTCTTTTCAAAGCAGTTTTTCCAAAATTACTGCTTTGGAGGCATGTGTTTGGCCTGACTGAATACAAACCAGTTTCCTTTGAAATAAGGTTTTAGCCAGACCTATAAAACAAAGTAGACCGGAGGAGTGGGAAAAGGGGCACAAGATCTGCTCCACCACACACCAAACACTTACTTCTATAGTGCTTGTTGACTGTTGGCTGTGCCGAGGGGTTAAATTTTCTAATTTAACCTCCATGTTTTCAGAGTTTGAAGAATCTTTCATCCTCTCTGCATCAGAGGAATTGAGTATCGCTGCAGAACAGCAACCAGGGTTGGAATGTCATTACAATAATTGAATACACACACTACTCCTCCTTTTCCATTATTACACACATACATAAATTATAACAGTACAACTTACTAAGCACAAATATCACAAGATCATTTTAATAGAACAAACATCTCCAAATTGCCCAGTGCAAAACTGCAATGCTAAACAAAGTTTCTTGAGCCTAGTCACTAAACCATTCACACTATGAGAGCACATGCAAGTTTATCATTTTATTTCTACCTTGGCGCCTAAACTCTGGAAGACGTGGAGAAACCCTGTGTCTGACTAAAGCCGTGGGATCTTCCACCATCTCCATTTCCCTCTACTGAATTTCCAGCAGGCACTGCAAGAGTTGTTTCACTACAGATTAACTACCTCCTGCACTTTGTACTCCTTGATTGCTTCAAGTAGTAGTGCCCACCTTGTAACTCTGTGCTTCATAGTGAACAATAATGAAGGAGCTCCTCCCTCACCTGCACCTCCAGAAGCTGGAGGACTTCCATTCTAGCTCATTTTGGATTGTAACTGGAGTAAAATGGGAAGGACTACTGAAGAAGTTACTGCCTCAGAGATGGAAGTAGCTCTTTCCAGTATTCACCTGGAGAAATCTGAATGAGTAGTAACTAAGAGGAAAGTAAAAATTTGCTTTTAATGTTCCCACAAAGAATGCTACTTAACCTAAGGGCTCTTTGATCTTGATTTGTTTCTGAGACTGTGAGTGGTAGCAGTAGAAAGAGCTGCAAGTTCACAGCTTTAGAAGACATAGAAGCATCTGTCAAGCAAGCATGCCAGGAAATACCCTCTACACCAAAAAATAATCACTCTAAACCCTGTAATACAGCCAGCTTTGCAGCAAGGAAAAATCCCAGTCTTCAAAGATTAAAAAATATCACTATACAGAAAAAAAAAGCCATCTTCCAAATAATTTGATACTAAAATAATGCTGAGGAAACATTTCCTGTTCAAGACCAATTTTGATTATGTGCATCTCTTGCTTTTCTGCTGAAAACAGCTTTTCCTTAAGATATTGGTCACAGCCTTGGTGGGGATTTACAGAAGAATTTCAGAACAGGATAGAGGGAAAGAATGGAGTTACTTTGTCTTGCTCTTGGGTAAGTGCTGAGCTTAGACCTTCCTTTGGGTCAGGCACACAAAGGAAGTACAGGCTCTGAGGTCCCCCAACATCTACCATATTTGGAAGATAATTAAACTCAACCAGATGATTCTGGAAGAAGACACCTTGCAGATGTTCACTGGCAGCACAGGAAACACCACCATTTGATGATGGAAAACTTATTGTGCCCAGTTAAAGGAAATACAGAGCACTGGCTGCAGGCTGGGGAGAGTAAGGAAATGGCTATTCTAGGTCCAGCTAGGAGCCTTTCCTGCCATAAGGCACACACATTCATAGCTGGGGCACACACAAAGACAGCCCTGCAGCACAACTTGCTTACAGTAGCACTCACAATGCCCCTGCACATGACAATAGGTCACACCTCCTGCAGAAGGAGCTGTGCTGCTGCTCATCTTTACCTACAAACAGGGACTGCAGGTGAGCATTTCTGCTCCTCCAGCTGCTCTTCCACAACAGCACTAGGCATCTCCAGGGCATGATCTGTTCCCTGTGGGGTAAGGGGACTGGAGCACAACATTTTCTAGCACATCACCTTGTTTAGAAGAAAGAGAAGTAGCCTCCCTGCAGGAAGCTTTAGTAGAGGGTGCCCTATCTGATGCATCCCACTACACAGAGAAGAGCATGTTCAGTGCCAAGGTGCCAACACTGGTCCATCAGAGAACCTGTGCTTTCATGAGCACACAGATGCCACCATCCCCTCCTGCAGGTAATCTCCCACAGGCACCCACACCGCACAGCCAAATCAGAAACCTGGCATTGGACAGGCAAGAGGGGAGGATAGAAGGGTCCATCCCACTGCACCTGCAGATGGAGAAACACTAGCGAACACTCTTTGCACATCAGAGGTCAGCCAGCAGTTGAGATGCACCTTGCCAGGCTGCCTGCCAGTGCATGGGTCCTGTTTCTGTGAGCAGTTCCCCTTCCCATGCAATCCCTGCAGCACATGGCCATGGTATCCAATCCTCACTCCCTGAGCTAGAGGGACTCACAGCATCTGTCACAAGCACCACTTGCCAAGCTCACAAGATAGGAACAGCAGAAGATTAAGCTTGGGTTTGGTTTTTGGCTTTTATTTCTTTTCTTTGTTATATGAAGTTAACTGAACTGTGGACTGCAAGTGAAGATGATAATTTGAAAACAGATATTTAAGTTTAATGAACTAACACAATTTTTAAAAATAAAAATAAAAATCACCTTCTTCATTCTGCCTGTCTTCCTTCCCATCATGGACAGACTCCTCTTCAGCCATGTTTATCTGTTGATGTGAATTAGTAACATGTCAAAATGACCTTATAAAAAATAGCCTTTACCTAGTAAGGTCAGATACTTAATAACAAAACTAACAACTGCTAATTTCCAGCAACAAATCTGCTGATTGAGTTAACTATTTGGAAAGGTCTCAGCTCCTGCAAGGGTAACTAATGATCACTGTATTAGGAGTTATTTAGTGTCACAAGGTTTTATGCAATGGATAAGGTTTTAGGCTATGGATGAATTTCAAGTCAAAAATTAACCTTATTAACATTTACAACAACAACAAAAAGAATCACCCCCAAAAAAAAACACAACACACATCCCCCATGTTTTTACATTAGCTTCTAAGAACCCTGAGGTTTCAAAAAGTACACTATGCTTCATCTAGAAGTACTAAATACAAAGTCAATTTAAGATATGCATCTTGCAGCACACCTGCTCCCTTCTCCAGGTTCTTGCATCACAGTTTGCTCATCCTGTGCAATGTAACACTTGGAGCTATATGTAAGAACATGTTTATACTTCTCAGTTATGTAATTAAATGCCATAGGCTTTATTTTGTACTTCAGAAATTCAACAAAAATAATACACGGAATTCATTAACAAATTAGTTTAACCTTCCGGCTTTTAAATCATAGACTTGAGTCCCTTGAAACTTCTTTCCTAAAATGCCTAAACTCTCCTCCAGGCCAAAGCTAAGAACATTTGTACAAAGTGTCACAAAGCCACTAGGGGAAGACAGAAATATAATAAAGAGGTATGGAGAAAATAGACAAAGAAACCACTCGCACACAACCCACAAACCTGAATGTTTTTGTCCATTGCAAAATATAGTTTAGAAAGGAAAAAACTCATTAAAAGCTTACCATCATTTTCTCATCTCCCAGGACTTTTTTAAGTGCACTTAGGATTTCAAACTCAGCACTGAAACACAGTTTGATTTTTGTTGCTTCTGTTTCATTAAGAGCAGCAGGTATCTTCATAAAGAATTTGACAATCTTTTCTCTACCATCCTCTGTGTAAAAAAATAGAAATAATTAAATCACTTCTAGATCAAGACAATCTTCTGTTGACCCAAAAATGTCTGAATAAATGTTTGGGATTTCTAAAACAGGTCTCTTTTATATCTTGCCTATGCACTTCCAGTTACTCTGTTCACTCGTTTCTTTCCCATTAGATCTTGACTATGCTGTTCCCTAGGACATCTATGAACTGGCATCTCAACTTGTCCTGCTTGGGTAGGGAGGGTACATTATTGTACTAAATGGGCCCACACAGCCCAACAAGCAGATCTAGTGCAAGATGGCCAAAGGGTAAGGCAGGAAGAGAGGAGAAGACAAATGCTCTGCGGTGATGAGATTTTAGGTTGACTCCATGTGTGTCATGGACCCACAGCAAAACAGGATAATGTCAGCTGGAAAATCTTACCCTTCAGGCTGTAACTGTTGACAGCTTCTCTTGACAGCCTCACAGAGTCCCAGAGAGCACCCTTTGAAAACCAAAGCCATCATGTCAGAAGGGCTGAGTGAGTTCCCACTGCCTTAGGCTAACACAAGGCCACCTGAGCTTTGCTGTTACCTCAGTACTGTCCACATAGAAAGTCACACTCTGGCTGTCAATATTGAAGTCAATCCAGAACTCCTCCAGCTTATCATCTGATGGCTTCTTCACCTGGGGAGGAAGTGTGGTGCTGTTGTTCCCAGGTAAGCCCCACAACTGTTCTATTAGTCTCAATTTTCTTCAACAAGACAAAATTGGAAAGTGTTGCCCTACACATATGCACACCTTGCAGAAATAAGAGTTTGGATCAACCCACAAGCTGCCAGCCTGCCACTCACCCAACCATACCCACACCAGACACAGCTCTGCATCAGCCAAGGGAAAGGCAAGACGCAAATGCTCACATGTTTGTGGCAGGAAAGAGACTATGAAAGTTCTATTTCTGAGCACTTGACATAAGCAGCAGCAGTGGAACCAGCTTCCATCTACTTGGTTTTGTTTTGATACCACTGTCAGGAGCCATGCCCACAGTACCTTTACTTAAAGGCCAGTAAACCAATCTGCAGGATCTGCAACTGTGACCTCTCTTACAGGGGCATCAGGCTAATCTTGTTTTCTAGTAGTCTGGGAACAGCTCTGCTGAAGGAATCAGTGTTGCCCTGTCCTCCTGTCTCCTTTTAGAGCTCTCTCTTCTGTCATCACCATGAAAAGAAGCACTGCCTCTATCTTTTGGCTGATATGAAAGCAAAGTCAGCAGCAGGAAGTTGGGAGCTAAGTGACAAACAAGCAAACTTTCCAACTAGAATAGAAGGTTACGCTCTACACTCCACAAAATTGAGCTCTTTAATCAAAAAGAGGGAGGGAAAACAAACAAACAAAACATTTACCAGAGAAAGTAACATTTTAGCAGTGGTAACACTGAAAGAAAGGTGTCAGAGCTTTAGGGGCTATTACCTCTTTCATGTCAGCAAAAGCAGATATGCAAGGAAATGAGTAGACTCTGAAAGAAAAGCAGACTTCACATGATATATCCAATATCAGTCTGACTTTATGAAAAAATCAAATTAAGATTTGTTACTTATCTTGTTGATAAAATTTTACAACTTCCAGAAGTAAATTAAGTTTGGAGAAGCTTAGAGACTACAGTATTTTAGTAGTGTTGCACTATCATTATTGATTTTACTTTCAAAAGAACGATCATAAGATATGAATAAAATCTCCTTAAGAACTTAATTCTTCACATGCAACGTAAACCCTTTTTTTTAATATAACCCAACCCAATTTTCAATCCTAGTTATTGCACTCTGCAGTAATGATAGCACCAGTTTATTCTGTTGATTTCCAACTTACCTTCTTTCATCCCCACACCTCTCATTTAGCAGATTAAGAAATTTTCTGCAGTCCTTCAAGACAAATGACATATTAAAAAAAATCAGGCTACATTTTCTTTGTAAATGGTTATTCTATTAGGCTGTGTAAGCTCTTTTCCAGATACAAGCTTTTGCTAGTCAGCGTGGGGCCAAAGGCCACTGGGGAAAAAACACTCAAGTTGCTACAAATGGTCGGGCCCAATTTATGACCACTAAGCCCCCAAACAAACTCCCAAAATTAAATTATTTATGCTTTAGAAGTAAAATAACGTAGAAATAAGAGCTATTTTAATAACATGCTGATTTATATTTACCATATTAATAGAAAAAACCTCCAAAACACACCATCCACAAATAACTCTGTATATTTATAGAATCAGTTTTGTAGGAACTTCTTACAAGGACATCTTGAGTGATCTCAGCCAAAACTAGCCCCTATACAGACTTGTCAAATATGTTGTTTTCAAAATAAGAACCCTCACCGTCTCAAATTCTCTATTCTTGATCTCTTTGAAAGCTTCAGCAAGATAGTTATCTTCAAACCAGTAGCGAACAAGGACATCCCTCCATTTTTTTATCGTTAGCCTACAAAGTGCTTCTGAAAGGGCAACCTGAAGGTCATAATCTACACGATAAACATAAGCACAGGATAAATATCACTGCAAAGCATAACAGAGGGTTACAGTATTGCAACTCTTGCACTTATATACTACACAGTCATAGTCGTCATCTAGCTTCAGTTTCACCTAGGAGAACAGGGAAGGGTAACAGCCAAGTGTTAGCTCCACACATCCTCAGCTCCCCCTAGCTCGATGAGGTCGAAGTATGAAGCACTGCAAACCACACCACCAGTGCACCAGATGTTCTTGGGGGTCAGAAAGGAGATGAGAGCAAAGCCTCTTCACTAACTCACTAGGATTAAGTTACATTACATATACCATGACAATACCCTACAGAGTGTTATTGCTATGAGAAAACAAAAAGCTATTTCACTAATTAAGCTATTAACATTGTTAACTGAAGTTGGTCCACATCGTGGCAAAGCAATTCAAATTTGTTTTAAGACTAACAGCCAGCATACTCTAAACACATACATAAAGCTGACTTTGGTACATACATCAATTTAGCCTCTTACTAGTTAACACACATTACTAATACCAACCAGAAATAACTGAAGTATTGCTACATTTAATGATTTTTTATTAATATTTTCTTAAAGCTCCACCTGCTTTTTCTCCCCAAAAAATCAGTTCTTGACAAGGAAGTAATTTACATTATAATTTATCTATAATAAATAAGCCAATGAAGTAAAGCTGGAGAACTTCATAAGAATAACAACTAAATACTTCTTACCACCAACCACCAGTATAGTTTCCGCAAGGTCTTTTCTGAAACAATATAATGCCACAAGTTAAATTGGAAATAACTAAACTCCTATAGCAGGATAAACTGTGTTTAGCTACAGGAGTTGGAGGGAAATCCACTTACGTGAGCGAGCACATCTCTTCAGACAGAGGGAATTTCTTTCTCTCCTCGCATGAGGCACCAAGTATAGAGTTGAAGGTCCTCAAAGCCTTCCACCCCACAAAAGAGGGGGCAGAAAGTGAAATAATTCAGCAACATTTTTCACATTTTCTATCTAATTAGACACACTTGTATCCAATTTTCTCCTCCTAGTAGGAGTCTTACCTCTAGACGCAGAGTACAGGGAAGATTTGCTTCTGACGCTAGGTGCCCTAGTTCAGGTAAAAATAAATTTACCAGCTCTATCTTCCCTAAAAAATATCATTTGAAAGATTACAGTTAGCAATAGGCTGTTTTCCATATAAGAGATAGCTGAAGCAACTACAGTTGGTTGTGTTGAAGGAGTGAAAATATCCCAGCTGTAGGAAAGGAAACTGGTAATTTCTATGTTAAAAAAACCAACCAAACAAAAAACAAACAAGCCTCTAGATATGTTGACTCTTGACCTGGGTAACTATTCAAAGAGGTACAGAAAAGAGAAGCTAATTACTAATCACAAGAGAAAACTTGATTATACAGCTTTTGTCAAAGCCAACAGAGCCAACCACTAGAGTATCAACCAGAAGATGCTCATGCCCACTCTGCTCCCACTAGAATAAGCTACAACAAACAAGCACACATTACCTGGCCCACAGTGTACTACTTCATTTTTACATGACTCTGAGCCTGGATGCCTGGGCACACAGATACTTTCTGAAAGCACCTGCTCCCCTGCCCTACTGTAAATCCAGTTACAGTCACAGACAAAATTCTGCTGCTGAAATTGAATGAGACAGACAGGCATCCCTCTGCCTAGTTCAGATGGCTGAAGGAGTTACGATGTTATTCTGTGAAGGTGGCTGTCTTCAGCAAGGGAATAACATTTGAAACCAGTAGGAGCAGATGTGCAAGAACAGACTGTCTACCTGAACCCCTTTCAAAAGCATCATTTACTCTGACCAAGTGAAATACTTGATACTGACCATTTAAAAAAGGATACAACAGACAGATTATTTTCAGCATATACGAAACAAGCAAGCAAAGAAAAGCAGTAAAAAGTTTCATGATCTGATTTAAATGTTAATGAAAATCAACTGGAGTGAAAGCAGGAGAACGTTAAAAAAATATTGTAGAAAAGAAGATAGGAAGTAGAAGGGAGAATTAAAAAGGGACAGAGTTCAGGCAGAATGAAGAAATGTGCTCCCAAGAGTGAGACTCTGGCTATCAGAGAATGGAAGGAAAAAGCCACTCACCTTCATTACTGTCTTTGCAAATCACCTGATGGAAAGATTAAAGGAAGCCTTCATTAACACAGCATCACCCAAGAACAGCAGTACTCAAAGTGCCAAGGTATTTATGCTCCCACCACCATCACAACTTTCAGCAGCTAAATAACATAAAGCATTAGTGTACCCACATCAGGAAAAGCAGCACCACATGATACAGATATGTCACATACGGTAACCCTGATCATACAGGCTGGTATTATGCAGGGAGGGTAAAGGTAACAATGCACTTCCCCCAGGGATTTCAGCAACACTTGAGACTGCAGTGCTCACAGGTACCCTGGAAAACCCACATTGTGACATTGTTCCCTTACATTTATTACACATATGGGCCTATGTAAAAGCACATGTTGTGTTTACACACTACAGTACTACATATCAAGGTATATCTGAAGGGTGTTAAAGTCCCTTGAGGAAAATTAAAAGTAAAAAGTTAGCAAAATAAAAAATCCCACAACACAAAATACTTCATCCTCCACAGCAAAAACATGTGGAAAAAAATGGACCAGGAAGACAAATAAAGTCTGAAAAACAAAAAGTACAATTATAGAGTATGTCATAATTTCAATGTAGTTAGTAGAGAAAACAAAATTTCATTGTGCTCAGATATATTTTATTTGAACTCCTAAAAGGAGACATAAGTATTCATCTGAATTCTGATGCAAAAAGTGACACAGCTGTACTAAGAACCAGACAACAAAACTCAGGAGAACAGCTTGGGGGAAAAAAGCTAAAAAGCATTCTTCCAACTGCAAGTGTTACATCACTTGGTCTCTAATACCTTTAAAGTTATAAATGTTTAAAATTGAAGCCTAAATGATATTTGTAAGCAGGTCAGATTACTTTTCAGAAGTAAATAATCTGTTTCAAACACAAAATACATCAGAACTTCTTGCAAATTTTTTTCTATGAAAACAAACACTTGGCTTTGCATTGGCAAGCAAGAAAACACTGTTCAGCTCTGCAGCAGCTTCTCCCAAGTGTGTCAGATCTCAGCCTGATGCCAACCCACAGCACACTTCTGGGCACTGCCCATCTGTTCCCCCTGGGCTTCATTCCAGGCTCAGTCCTAGGGCACAAGGGCCAAGCAACTGTTTAACATGAAATTTTTTTGTAAACAATATTTTTTGTATCCAATAAAGGCAGCCCTTCTGCCCCCTGCATGCACATACATACCAATGCAGAGTCAAAGAAGTCTTCAAGAAGTAATGCCAAAAATTTATTCTTGTCTGGGTTGATGATGATTGCAAATGCTCTTGCTCTTTCAAACCAGGATACCAAGTAAAATGTTAAAGGAATATGTTAAAAAATGGGAAGAAGAGTTAATAATCCTTAAACTAGACATATCTGCAGGAAAACTTAGTTTTTTACTCTTTAAACTTCAGAGTTTGTGTCAAAAGCTACACGGCATTAAGGAGCTCAAATTTTGCTAGAATGACATGAAAGGTACCATCTCATCCCCTTCCCTCTCCAGCCCCTCTTTTATCCCCTTTTTTTCCCCAAATCACCCATTCTTGGTGCTCAGACACAATGCATGCTACTAATGGAATCATAAATCCTATAGAAATGTCTAGAGGATATCAACTCTCAGCAAAGTAACTTTTCAAGGTATATATTTTAATACTCTACTGCTTTAAACATATTGCATAGCATCACACACCTGTGGCAAACTAGAAATCTATGCTTCACTGGAGGTACAGAGCTCAGATTAGCAAAACCTTTTACTATTTACTATCAATTTACAAAACTAATATATCTCCATGCAGGAATTCTGAGCAACTGCATCCACAAAAAGCATAATTAGAGGCAGCATTACAACACTGCAGACTGAGAACTCCTTGGTACAACTCTGGTAACAGAGAGCCTGTGCATTTCTGCTACTACAGCTCAAATCAGTATTATGCCATTGTGCCAGAAGATAAAATGCAATTTCAGATTAAATGCATCTGGTTTGCTACACATCTAAAAAGGGACCTTAATAAAGAGCATGCCAGTTTTTTAAATTATAAAAGCAGAAACTGCTCATCAATTCTATTACTAAAGCTGCATTTTACTGGGGCATTTAAAATGCATTTAGAAATTCTTCATCATTTCATAAATGGGACTCATCAAAACTCATCCTCTCCTTCCACTACCAGCTTAAAAAAACCCCCAAACCACAACCCAATCATTTAAAATGCATTTAGAAATTCTTCATCATTTCATAAATGGGACTCATCAAAACTCATCCTCTCCTTCCACTACCAGCTTAAAAAAAACCCCAAACCACAACCCAATAAGTCAAGTAATAAGTGAAGCCATAATATTGGCCACTGTGCTGAAAACAATGAAAGAAATCAAGCATTTTCCCCCCATTCAGCTCATGCGATATATTTTTTAAAATTTTTGTTTCTACATGGGCAACAAGCCATTTTCTAGTTTTCATTCCCTTGGAGTATTTTATCTGATGCAAGCAACCTTAAATCACACCAGTATCCTGCATATATCAATATACTCATCTTTGCTACCAGTCCTTGCTCAATGAACAAACTCTTCCCCTCTTGAAGATCACTTTTAAAGTAGAGCTGAATACATTTTAGCAGCAGAGAAACATTCTGGAATTCGTTTTTGTCCAGCTCCTACAGAAACACAGAGCACAGCGCATCATTAATCTGATACTCTTAGAGTTGAGCATTAGGATGGTTGAGATTTGCTATGGTACTTACCTTCCTCAATGCTGTGTCTAACTGGTTAAATAGAGATTCACTGTATTTCTGGAGAGGCTCCACTTCTCTCTCTTGAAGCAGTTTACTTATTTTCTGATATCCCTTCCCCTTAAAGGCATCAGTGAGAAGTGATTCGAGCTGTGGAGAGCGAAAGCAAACACAATAAGCAGGTATTTAAATTGTTGCAGCACTAATGAGAAAACACTTGTAATGCTATGTTACAAGCCGTAGGTCTTTTATCTATTTGTTTTTACTACGTTTGTTTTTCTACTTTCATTTTACAATTGCATCTGAAGGTAATCTCCAAAAGAGACAGAACCCCTGAAACTGGGTAATCTTAAAAGATACAGAATAAGGAAATAAGCAACTCCTGTAGCACGCTCAGTTTGCGATTCTTATGTGTCCCACTATTCCAATAATTTCTTCCTACTTACTAGGGGAAAGGTTAAAAAGTCTGCGGCACTTTCCACATTAAATTAAGTTACTAAAAATTCTAAGTCACGCTATATCCGTTTAAGAACATAAGATAAAGCTAAGGATGCATTTCAAAAATCCTTACATAGTCTTCTCTTATGTCTGCCGTATTCTTATCCACATCTATAGTTTGTTCTTCACTTTTTTCTGCCTTTAAAAAGAAAAGGAAGAGGAAAATACAGAAAAAATATCCTCCGCAAAAAAAAAAAAAACAAACAAAAAAAAAAAAAAACAAAAACAACCAAAACCAAACCCAAAACCAACTGAACCAAGATTAAAGACTTCTTCTGCCCAAAAGCTAAAGAGCACTTGCTCCCAAAAGAATGTTTTGCCTTACTTATTTCATCGGAAAAGTTGCAAAGCCACCCCACGCCTTCAAACCCGAGGTTTCTGGAAGTGCAGGGGAGCTCCGCGGATATTCCCCAAAGGACACCGCTCAGTACCTGTTCCCCGCGGCAGGGAGGGGAGCTTACCTGGGCCATGGCGCAGGGGAAGAAGGCGCACAGGCTGCTTCACCCCCTCCCCACAACCCTCACACAACCGTGGCCCACTGATGCTAGATACACCCGCGTTCGGGGCAGGAGACCCTCGCCAGCGTTTCCTACGGCTCTAAGCACCACTCTCCTTCCCCCGGCAACCTTTGCTTTATACCCCAGCAATAGGGGGGATGGGGAAAGGAGGAGGAAAAAACGCTGGTTTCGCACCCGAACTAAAAAGCCGCAGCTGTGCGGTGCTTAGGATGGCACTCACACCTGGGGAGCAGCACTGCAGCCCCGACAGATCCTCCGGCCGAGCCGAGGGTTCAAAAGGGGAGCCCGGGGGGGCTGCTCTCTGCCGAGGGATGCCCAACCGGCGTCTGCTGCTACTGGATGGGGTTCATTGTGCACCTCGGCAAAATTCTGGACATTTTGGACCAGAGGGGATGGAAGCGAATGAGAAAATCATTCTTAACAGGTGGCATCGTTTAAAGTAGGATAGCAGCGCTCGGCGTTCAACGGCTTCGCCTCGACGCATAAGTTTTTTCATTCTGTTTCTCAGACCAAAAATCAACGCATCCCTAACCCTCAACAAAAAAACCACACAAACAAACAAACAAACCACAATCAAACCCTCCAAAACAAACCCAAACACCACACCCCATTGGCTATTTTTTTCCAAAAAGGTAACAAAAAAAACCGTACAACTTTTTAATAAATCAACGCGTGCGCTAGCTTCGTGTTTTGAACCGGGTGCTATAGAGAACAGCGCGAAGAGGAAATCTGCCACATAACGCTGAATTCGTTTACATCTACATCTAAAGAGCAGGTTATTCAGCGCCTTCGCCTCCCTCCGGAGACAGCTCTGAGCCGCGCGCGAAATCAAACATCAGGGACACCCTGGCCGGGAGGAGACGGGACCACATCACCCCTTCTGCCCCGGCACGCGGGGCACAGAGAGGCACAGCGCTGCCGCTCCCCGATCAGACTTCAGACCCTGCTCAAATTTGCCGAGATCACAGCTCTCGGTACTGCGGGTTGATTTGTGCAAAACCTCCGTGATTATTCCCCCATCTCCAGGTACGCGCAGCCAAAGCTGCCAGAGGGAGGGAGAACGCGA
>NW_008666575.1:11652-22774 GCF_000695815.1 Acanthisitta chloris | reverse complement strand
AGTTGATTCTGTGATTCTATGAAATGGCCATTGTTAACTTACGTATTTAAAATGTGCAGAGAATATTTCCTTTGTGTGAGCACCAATGAAGTTATTGTGTGCAAGCCAAAACAGTTAAAATTGATACACAAATCATTTGCTATTGATAATTAATTTCTAATTCAGGATGATTTTGGTACCAAGACAGGGTTAGCAAGACTATCAGATAAAAAGAATTGTCTTCAGGTTTAAATAAAAGGCTGTTTAAATAGGTACAAATGTCACTTTTTTGTTGCTTTTTGTTTCACTAGTGTATTATAAATGCAGGTACTTTCTGCTGAGGAATCAGGCCAAGTATAACTTAGAACAATAAAGAATTCAAGAGAAGAATTGCTGTTTCAAGTGAAACAGGGCTACCTGCTTTAACCAAATGCAGATCAAATACTTTGCTGCATGATTTGATTTATTTGTTTTCCCCACTGGCCTGGATCTCTGATTTTTAAATGAGCTTTTAGAGAAAGCAGGAGAGTTGAACTCTGGTGTGCTCACAACCAGTGTTCTCAAGCTGCAGGTTAAGCTTCTTTGATGCTCTGGTCACGTGCTTTTTGTCTTTTTCTTGAGTGTGTTTATTCTTTTTTGGGCAACTCATTAGAATTAAGCCTGTGTTGGTGGTCGTTTATTGAAAGACATGACAGGAAAGTGTTTGATGCTTCATGATATCTCTAGTTTTTGCAAACATAATCTGATGTGGGAATTAAGGAGAGGAAAGTGATGGGTTAGAGTGAAATCTTTAGTTTGCACTGAATGCTAGAAATGATAATCATCTATACTGATTTTCTAAAGATATAACAAGAGAAATCTATATATACACACTGACGTATCCTGAACTTTGCTTCATGTGCTGTGTCCTGCAGTTGTTTGAAATAAGCCCTGTTAATTTTTCCAAATACAACAATAATGTATGTGTTCTGTGGGAGTACAGTTATTCAAACAACTGACTTCCATAAGTGGTTGTAATTATGAGTCGTATCCAAGATAATTTGTAGAACCACAGTCAGGGTCTTTAGCTGTCTTATCACCACTGGCTTAGTGGAGTTACAGTTCAGATGTCAAAAGATGGACTCACTCAGGAGATCACATCACGTGTACATAATACCAGTACACCTAGCAGCACATTACACAGCTGTTTCTAAGACCCACTAAGTCAGGGTATATGGTGATCCATTGTTGGTGATCCAGGCATTTCACTGATAGGATAGTTCCCTGGTTTGCAGAATCATCAAGGTTGAAAGAGACCTTCAGGATCATCTAGACCAGCTATCAAACCAGTGCCACCATAACCACTCATAAACCCTATCCTCAAGTGCCACGTCCAGCTCCCTCTTGAACACTTCCAGAAACAGTGACTCCATCACCTCCCTGGGCAACCTATTCGAATGCCTGACGTACTCTTTCAGTGAATTTTTTTTCTGATACCTAACGTGAGCCTCCCCTGGTGCAATTTAAGGCTATTTCCTCTTTTTCTTGAGACATGACAGAAGAGACACTCCCACCTAGCTACTATCTTCTTCCAGGTAGTTGTAGAGGGCAACAAGGTACACCCTGAGCCTTCACTTTGCCAGAATAAACAACCCCATTTCCATCCGCTGCTTGTCACAGGACATGTTTTCTAGACTCTTCCCCAGCTCTGTTGCCAATCTCTGGACATGCCTCAGCACCTCAATGTCCTTCTTGCAGTGAGGGGCCCGGAACTGGAACAGTACTTGAGGTGTGGCCTTACCAGTGCTGAGTAGAGATGAACAATCACTGCCCTGGTCCTGCTGGACACACTATTGCTGGTACAGGCCAGGGTGCCACTGGCCTTCTTGCCCACCTGGGCACACCTTGGCTCATGTTCAGCCACTGTTGACCAGAACTTCAAGTCTTTTTCCCCCATGCAGATTTCCAGCCACTGTGCCCCAAGCCTATAGTGCTGCTTGGGGTTGTTGTGACCCAAGAGCAGGATCTGGCACTTGGTCTTGTTGAACCTCATACCATTGGCCTTGGCCCATGATCCAGCCTGTGCAGATCCCTCTGTAGAGCCTTCCTACCCTCCAGCAGATCAACACTCCCTCCTGGCTTGGTGTTATCTGTAAACTGACTGAGGTTCACTCAATTCCCTCTTCCAAATCACTGATAAAGACATTAAACAGTACTGATCCCAGTACAGATCCCTGGGGAACAGCACTGGTGACTGGCTGCCAGCTGGGTGTAACTCCATTCCCCACCACTCTCTGGGGGCCCAGTGTTTTTTTTCCCGGTGAACACTGCACCTGTCCAAGCCATGAGCAGCCAGTTTCTCCAGGAGAATGCTGTGGAAAACAGGGTCAGAGGCTTTAGAGTCCATGCAGACACATTCACAGCCTTTCCTTTGTCCACTAAGCTGGTCACCCTGTCACAGAAGATCAGGTAGGTAAGGCAGGACCTGCCTTTGACAAACCCATGCTGGCTGAGCCCGATCCCCTGGCTGTCCTGCACCTGCTGTGTGATGGCACTCAGGATGAGCTGTACTGTCTAGTTAAGAGCAGCTGAACTCTTGCTGGAGCGATAAGAAGATAAAACCGAAAGTGGTTGCTTAGGCTTCCATTACATTTGGCATATTGTTGTGCCAAGCATCATAAAGATGTGAACTCCCTGCTGCTCCTGTGTAAGTGTGATAGTTTCCTGTGGTTTTGTTACTGTAAAGCTGTGTGCAGGAAGCAGAGAATCTTCAGATGTGTAACTGAGCTGTTGCAGTTGCAAATCTACAATTCAGCATGTTCAAAAGTGTTGGTGCTCTCTAATAACAGGTTCCTTGCACCAGAAATGCTGGCCTGGAAACAAGCTGTCTGTACACATCTTTTTACTGTTCAGTATTTCTTTATGGAATGCAGTGTGTTACTTCATCTGCCCTTAACATTCCTTTTCTCCCCACAGAAAATTCTGAAACAGGGACTTGAGGCTATAATTTCTTTTGAACTTAGAAATAAATGTAGGTGCCAATATTCAGTTTGGCACTGTTAGTTGAAGAAATTATCCTTTTGTGAATATATGTTACTCATGGATAACTGTGATGCTGTTTTGGAGGTGTTTCCATAATTAAATTTCTGTTTGTGGAAAATTTGTCTTGATTCCTAACCATGATTCCTTCTTCTTATTTAGTGCATTATGGTGATTAGACTGTTACACTGAATTACTCACGAAAGCAAATAAAGTACATTGTTATCCAGGGTTATGACATAGCACTTTGACAATTTTCTGATGTAAACTGATACTATTAATTTAGAGTTAGGAGTTACATTTTTTTGCATGTTGTTTTTCTTTTCTGTAGTTGGAATGATCAGATGATTTCGGTTCGTGAGGCCAAATCTGTTCCAAGACCTGATGGCATTGAGTGGAGAAGCAAATTTATTTGTGTAGAAGGTAAAATGTGAAACTGCATTACCATTTTAACTGTTAACACATTAAATACATAATTCTATCTATTGGACTTTACCTTGGTTGTGTTTTGAGAAATACATTGCTAGGTGCGTTATGTAGAAAATGAAGTTTAACCAATGTATATAGTCTGGAAACTGTCCCATCAAAAATGTTTGAGAAGGAAGCTTTAAGTTCTATAGTGTTTAAAAATAGTCCTCCTGACCTTTTCTTCAAGAGGACTCATTGCCCAGTTACTTTTGGAACAGGGATTAGGACTTTGATAAGGAATAGCCTTTATGCCAGTAATGTGTGTTTTTCTGCTCCACAAAATTAGTTATCAGCTTTGCCAAGTCTGAACTTCTGTAAAAGCACATTAGGCACATATTCATGTTACTCTCAGAGAATATTCTGTGTTCTAGAAATGCTCTGGCATTGCAAGCCGCAGTAGTGACTAGATTATGTGTATGTCAGTCCCCTTGTGGCTACTATTTTTGGCTGGCTCGTGAATGTAGGCTTCCTGCAGAGGCTGCATGATGCCTTCCAGAACTGGAGGGTAAATGCAGGCAATCTGCTGGAGTTGCAGGTCTCTGCCAGCTCAGTGCAGAACTGGGCAGTAGCACTGCAGAGGTGACCTGGTTCATGTGCTTGTAATGCCTTTCAACTGCCATGGGGAGTGTGCGTGGAGACAATGGGCAGTTAAGCCTACACAGGAGGTGAAGGTTGCACTACAGAAAGAGAAGAATACACCAGGAGAAGGATTGAGATGTTAGGAGGATGACAAGAGAAGCAGGGAAGGGGCTGAGATGTGCTGTGCAACTGGAAACAGTTATCATAAAGAGATAAGAAAGGGTAGGGAGAATCAGAATGCAGCAGGTGAAGGAGAATTGGTTGGACAAGGGACTGTGCATAAGAAATGAAGGTGGAATGCAAGGAGAATTGGAAGTAGGTGTTTAGGACACTTAGGTGAAGAGGGAATGTTTGAAAAGGGAGAGGTGACCTGGGCCGTGGCTACAAATTAATGGAGGCTCTTAGGATCAGGATATCAAGGGTTGAAGTTTCAGGATAAAAGGGGAATAGAACTTGAACAGGAGCCAAATGGTATGGAAAGAGTTGTTAGACACTGGGAAAAGGGTAATAAGGCAGAAGTCCTGTGGCTGGACAGACATTCCTCAAGATTGCTGGGGCTAGGTATGCCCTGTGTAGTGTGTCTGATTTCCTGCATTTGAGCTACTCTCTGCAAAGAATAATCACCTGCTGGTGAAGTTAGTTATTCTGTGACCCAGAGCTCACCAGCTTGGCCGTCATCATATGACTGTCACTGTGAAGCCACGTGATGGGATTCCTGTTCTTTGTTAGAACTTCTGGGGGAAAATCAACTAACAGTCATAGGATTAAAAAAAAAACCCCACACCGAAAGATGATTGCACACTCAACTCTGCAGTCCTGGAGTTGAGAAATGTGAGAGTTAGAGTTTCTGCACAGCTGAAGTGATTTGGGATAGCAGACCAGAGCATTGCCAAGGCTCTGGTCGGAATGTGGGAGGTGAGAATGCTGGGCAGCTGTGTCTGCTGCTGTCACATGCTGCTGATCCACTGTGTTGCAGGGGGCTCTGTGTTTCAAGCTCTCAAATGTGTCATGACATTACAAAGCGGTTGAATAATTAGGTTATCTTCCTGTCAGGCTGGAAAGTAGAATACCAGCATGCAAAACAGACACTCCAGATTTTGCATTTAATGGTCTGGATTGCATACACATTTTCCTTAAGAATGCATTTTTCATCTGATCTATTAAAAAAAGCAACATTTATCTATAGGTGTCATATCTGGTTCCTTCCTGTTACAGTGTGGTTCGAGACTGCATTAAGAGTGGGTTTTAGCCTCACACACCAAGTTTTCACTTCTAAATTGGAAGAGAGAAATAAAATTCCTATTCCAGCTCAAAGTAGGCTTCTTGTTTATCACAGCTGTTAAGCTGAGCTAGTTTAACAAAGTATGTGGATAAACTTCTGTGTACTTTGAGAAGAAACTTTTGAAAGCTACATGTCAACATACTCTGTATTCCAAGTCAGATTTTGTAGTTAGTGGACTAAAATTTCAGTAGTTGCTATATATTGAATCTATGTTTTAAAATATCTAAAATATATTTTTGATAGCTTACACAAGTCTGTGCCTGCAAGTTTCCATAATTCTGCATGTAGCACTGTATTTAGACTGACTGAGAGGAAAAATTCTGTTAGCTTTTAATTGTCGCTGGCCTTAAGGCTAATTCTTGAGTGTATTTCTGCTGTTAGAGAAACAAATATAGCAGAGATGTTCTTTTCAGACAGTTTAAAATCTGACAGGCTTTTGCCATTATGGGGATACAGAGAACACTCTTTTAGCTTATGTTTTGAACATTCCTTGTCAGAAGCTCTAAATTGCCAGTGACTATTCTAGTTTGAGTTTAAATCTTGTCTGTATCAAGATACATCATACACTCTCCTTTTGAAAAAGACACAGTTTGGGAAAACTTGAAACGTGACAGTTTTGTGAGAGAATGAAATTGTCAGTCATTTAGGGAAATTGAGTCAGAAGCCAGCTGAGCTGCACCTGATTCATGCTTGTACTTTCAAATCTTTCAGATCCACGTGTTCAAAAGAATTCCAAGAAGGTTTCCTCAGGGCTTGGTTTGCAGCAGTTCTGGAGTTGTGTGATTCCCTGTGTTCTCTCTTGGAAAGATGGTCCCTTTTAGCCTTTCCCTCCAGCATCAGTGTTAAAGCTGTATTGCCTTTTTTCTTTTAATAGTCTTATCTCTCTCTGTGAACAAAATAGCTTACAATGAACTCTCACTGCCTTGATGGTTAGAAAATGTAGTGGTGTAAACAGTAGCTGATTGCAAAATTATGCTTGCTGTGCTCCAGGGAATGAGTTTGTCTTTTGAGACTCAGTAAGTGCACAGGAAGACTAAAGGGAAGATGTGAGTCAGCTCTTGTGACTGGAGTACCTTTTATCCCACTGATGGTTTCCGAGGATTGTACAGGACTGCTCTTGTTGCTTTAAAATACAGATATATCTTGATTCAACATAGACTACCTTTAGGTCCTGCAACTTGAAAAACCAGTTACCATCACGTTTAAGACACACAAAAGAAATGCTGTACTGCTTCACACAGCAAAGGATGTGGAATTCTCTGTCACTAGATCACTCTGTCAGATTGTGACTGATGTTAGAGGACTATGTACCTTTTTTTATTGGATTGCCAGTTTCTGTTTGACTCTAAACGTGTGATGCATTGTAAAACAAAATGAATCTGCTTGGTGAGTGACTCCAGCCAAGGGCAATGAGGCTTATAAAAGGTCTAGAACACAAGAGGAAGGGCTGAGGGAACTGGGTTTGTTTAGCCTTGAGACGAGGCTCAGGGGTGACCTCATGGCTCTGGACAGCTGACAGAGATTGTAGAGAGGTGGGGGATGTCTCTCCTGCCATGGCTGCAGGGAGAGGACTAGTGGGAGTGCCTTGATCTGAGACAGGGGAGGATCAGATTAGATGCTTGGAAAATTTTTTTCCCTGTTAGGGTGTTCAGCACTGGAATATTGCCCAGGGAGGTGGTGGAGTCACCATCCCTGGAAGTTTTTAAGAAGTGTCTGGATCTGACACTGGAGGATCTGGTTTACGGTTTAGGGGTTGCAGCAGTAGCAGGTTAAGGGTTGCACTTGATGATCTTAGAGGGCTCCTCCAACCTTAAAGGTTCTATGCCTATAAATGTCCACTGAAAACTAGGTAGTTTAAAGAGAAGCCTTTTAGAAACTTGCCAAATACAACATCTATTGCATGAAAAAATTTCTTTGTGAATTTAGAAATATAAACATAGTGCCATGGAGGATGTTCCAGGTTTGAAATTCCTGCCTAATAGGATAAGCCCTTCTGGTGTCTTGTTTAATGCTTTCTTTTACTACGTGTCCCTATCTGAATAAAAGTAATTCATAACCAGCTAAGCAAAAATGCTACCTGAGCTAACAAAGGCTTCTGTAGTTCTGTGGCCCTTAAGGGCTTTCATGCATTCTGCCAGTGTGAAATAGACCATATTACTTCAGCAGTTCTCCAGTAAGGCAGAAAAGACTATAAAATCTGTTTTGTAGTAGATTGTAATGCACAGTCTCTGCATCATATTTTTTTACTATCTATTGCTTTAATGTTGGCAATCAGTAGCAAGGAGCACTTTTTTAATCCCTCAAAAAAAAAAAGTTCCAAACAATTATTTTAGGACAAAAAAAAAGAGGGAAAACATCCCATAAATTTGTAGTTAGTTAGAAGGTAGAAGCCCCAGATTATTAGCTCACAAACAGATATTTTAGCATAGGCATGAAGTGATAAAATATGTTTTTGCAGCAGTTGATACATCTCATATAAAAAGTTATAGTAAATATTTTACTGTATTCTCAGTATTTCACTGAGGAGCTGTCAAATGAGATGACTCGAAAGCAAATAGTTCCTAGAGGCTCACATGTAGTAAGTTTCCAAACATTTTAATCTGCAAAATCATATTCTGATATGTCATCATGGGCTATTGAGCTGTAACAAATAATTACTGACGCACAAGTTCAGCACAATCATAGTATGCTTCAACAGATACTAATAACAACCTGACTTCATTATGGATTGCATATCATTAGAGCATTCATAGAATCCTAGAATGGTTTAGGATGGAAAGGGCCTTAAAATCATCTCTTTCCACCCCTGCCATGGGCAGGGGCACCTTTCACTAGCCCAGATTGCCCAAAGCCCCATCCACCCTGTCCTGGAACACTCGCAGGTTGGGGGCAGCCACAGCTTCTCTGGGCAACCTGTGCCAGTGCCTCAGCACACTCACAGGAAAGAATTTATTCCTTATATGTAAACTAAATTTGCCCTTTTCAGTTTATAGCCATTCCCCCTCATCCTGTCACTACATCCCTTTGTGAAAAGTTCCTCTGAAGCTTTCTTGTAGACTTGCTGTAGGCACTGGAAGGTGCTGGAAGGTTTTTTGTTCGCCAGGCTGAACAACCCCAACTCTTTCAGCCTGTCCTCATAACAGAGGTGCTCCAGCCCTCTGATCATCTTTTGGTCTCCTCTGGACTTGCTCGAACAGGTCAATGTCCTTCCTGTGCTGAGGAGCTCAGAGTTGTGTGCAGTACCCCAGGTGAAGTCTTATGAGAGCAGAGCAGAGGGGGGCAGAATCATCAGCCTCAACCTGCTGCCCACACTGCCGCTGATGCAGCCCAGGTTGTGCTTGGCTTTCTGGGCTGTGAGCACACATGGCCAGGCCATGGCCAGCCTCTCATCCACCAGAGCCCCCAAGTCTTTCTTGGCTGGGCTGCTCTCAATGACTTCTTCTCCAAGGCTGTACTCGTGTCTGGGATTGCCCTGACCCAGATCCAGCACCTGTTGAATTTTCTGAGGTCCTAATGGGCTCATTTCTTGAGCTTGTCCAGTTCCCTCTGGATGGCATTCTGACCTTCTGTTGTGTCAACTGCACTGCTCAGCTTCATGTCACTTGCAAGCTCCCTGAGGCTGCACTCAGTGGAGCATTCAGGGTTTGGGGTGGGTTTGTTTTGTTTTGTTTGGGGGTTTGTTATGTGGAAAGAAAGAGTGAAAAGCAAAGTGAAACTAGTTACTCCAAACACTCTTGGGAAGAAATAGATATTGACCCTTCTGGGTCTTGTCTGATTAGTTGCCTAGTGGAGACAGCCTAGTTCTAGATTTTTTTCACACTTCTCATGTTTGTGTTTGATCTTGCAGAGCCGTTTGATGGGACAAACACCGCTAGAGCTGTACATGAGAAACAGAAGTATGATATGATCAGACGTAAATTTGTGCAGGTAAAAAGTACATCTCATTTAATTTTCCTGGTCACGCTGTGTTTCAAGCCAGTTCTACAAATGCTAGACATTAAACCTGCCTGTTTCTGTTGTTTTATGCTTTGTACTATATAAATAGTAGAAATGTTCGGGGGTTTTTTAAGAAAATGTGAAAAATTACTTAGTAAAATTATGTAATGGGAATGTCAGGCTTAAGTTGAAATGGGCACTCAAGATAGTGAACCCTTTGTCTTAGATATTCTTGTGTGTATAGAATTCTAATGATAGTTAATAGCTCTAGAATTGCAACTTTGCCTTCATTCATTATTTTTTCCTACATGAATTTGACTGGTAATAGACAATATTTTATACTTCTTACTATGCATTTATCAGTATCACTACCAAAATGATGGGGTTTTGGGTCATTTTTGACAACTTAATTAAATTGGTACTTTTCTTTAGGGAGACCACACGCATAATTCTTGAACATGAGTAGTTCAAAACAGAGCATCCACTGTCCCACTGAGAGGAGGAAACGGTGCTTTGAGGCAAGAGAAGGTTTAGACCTTGGTTGAACATCCTTTTTTCTGTACATCTTTGCAACCAGCTCTTTTCTATACTTCACTCCTCTCACAGGAATTGCAACTCAAATTCCAGTTTTCTGAGATTTCTGACTACTCATAATGTAGTTATGACTAGGGACTAGTGCAGAGAACTGGCTTCCAGCTCTAACCAGTTAAGACCCCCCTGTTATACTGTCCCCAGAGGCTCCTGTTTGCTCCAATTGTTCAAGACCTTAAATACCTTGAGGGCTTCTCCAGCAAAAAGGAATTCAGTGCCAGACACTTGTAATAGAACAAATTCTGTAAGAGATTACCTTAGTCAGAAAAGGATAACTTTTTCTTTCTAATTCAGTTCAGAAATGTTTGTCAGTTTTCTTCTGCTTAACCATGTTAGCGCAGAACATCCTGAATGGTTCACATACTTGTATGTAGAATTTTGTGCATCTGGTAAAGTCATGTTTACAAAGTAGTTTGAGCTCTCTCACTGTTCTGTGAAATCAGAGGGAACTTCTCCTTTTAAAGTTTTCACTTAACAAAATCCCTTTCCAAACTCTGTGGTTTCAGAAGGTGCAAAGAGCTGTTTGCTCCCAGCTGTCTGAAAAAAATGTACTACAGTGTTACGGCCCTGAAAAGATTTCCTCCTTACTAGGTACCATAAGAATGACAGTTGCTCTAAAAGTGCAAATACATTGTATACCTTGCACTGTTTTTTAAGAAGCCTAAGGAATCTGTTTTACCCGTGTGAGGTTATTCTCCCTGTGGTTTTCATTGCACATTGTGGTTTAAATGAATTCTGTGTGAAGACAGGAGGGTTACTGCAGTTTATGCAGGCTCATGGTCTGAGAGATGTCCTGAAATTCATACTAGAATACAGAACAAGGTTGAAATCACCTGTTTTAAAGACATAGTTATGTTCTGAAAACAACATCTTTTATCAGGAACTTCGACATGTGTGAATTAGAGACAAATGTTTTGCAGTTATAATATCAATTTAATACTTAAATACTCTTAACATAGTTTCCACAAATTCAGTCTTCTTGAAAGGCTCTTCCTTCCTCAAGAGTTCATTGCATTTTGTGTACCTTTTGGATATTTCTTCCCTTAAAAAAACCCAAAAATCAACCAACACAAACTCTTTTCAAGAAGGGGAAAAATATCAACCTGATTTTTGTGGATCTGTGAGGTTGATTTCTTATGATTGTATCTTGAGTTTTAATGGAAAAGATTATTTAGCCTTTGGGGTTTTTTAAACCTTGTGCGTTTTCTCCCCAGGCTTGGACATTATTACGGGACAAGAAAGACCTGAACCATCTATTACCTTTAAGAT
>NW_008666575.1:3075-11591 GCF_000695815.1 Acanthisitta chloris | reverse complement strand
AACCGTATCATAATCAGGAGGCACTGAACCCGGTGGTACTTTATGACCTGGATTTTTCTGTAAATTATTGTTAAGGAGATGTTTATAAGGATGTTGCATACTTTATTATCAACATTTCTTAATACAGAACAAATTGCTTTTCATTCAAGTCTGTGTTCTCGGGAAATGTTTGCATTGTTGACTTGTAGAAGAATAGATCTATATCAAGGCAATTTTGGGGATATGTATATATATATATGACTGACTCATTTCTATAATGTGTGTAACCATTAATTCAGAGATTTTTGACCATGAAATGCAGACATTCAGAGCTGAACAAAGCAAATCTGACTGCATCTTTAAGGCACTGTGCACAGTACTCACTTCCTGATGAGCTGAGAGCCTATGCTTTGCATCTGATGAACCACAATAAGCACTTTTGCTCAACTTGGTACTTTGCAGTTTTATTTCACTTTGCTTGGAGTAACAAGCAACCATTTGATGAAATGAAGCTGGATTGGAAGTGCTCTGGATTTCAAGAACTGTAACCTAAACTGGAATTGTCAAGCAACAGTTCTTTTACTAAGAAGCTGAAGTAAAAAAAAAAAAAGCTCAGTTCAATATACACAAATGCTTCATATTTACACAGAGTAGTCAAGAAAATTTTTAGCACTTTTTATATGTATTTAAAGTCATAGTGATGTCAGCTCTGGAGAAAAAGACCAAATTGAAATCAAAACACCTCAGAACTCTCCCACTGTGACAACTAGCTGGACTTTTCTTTTAGCTCTAATTCTATGTATATGTCTTTTAAATGATCAGCCACTGTAAGCTACATAAAAATAAGTGATGTAAGCTGCATAAAAATAAGTGAAACATAGCATAGTTTATGCCTCTCATGTTGGTGTTATTGAAGACCAGTTAATCATTACAACTGTACTTACCACTGTTGTCAAATTCATACTTTATGGGTTTTTTATATTTTCTATGGTGTTTACAAATAAAGTTTGTATATGGAAGACACAGGTTGTTTTTCCAGTTTATATTATTTTGTACTGCATATTTACAGTATTTCCTATGATTAAGTAGGAAAGGAAATGCCCCTGTAAGGTAAGGCCTATACTGCAACTCATAGACATAAACTATGGCTTTTTTGCACTGCATCTATGAACAGGTAAAGGTTGAATCTATTGCCTTCTCTAACAAGGCTGTGAAAATCCTTATAACTGTAACATAACAAGCATTATCACTTCTTGTGCAAACTTCCAAGTCCTGGTTTGTTTAGAAGTTCTAGAAGCTGTAAACTATTTGCCTGATGTGAGATTACTTCCTGCACACTTCATCCTGGTCTAGTCTGCATGGGACTTTGGCTCGCCTTTTCAGACAGTTTCCTTCGGCAATTTAAGCAGTCCTTCAGTTTTAATCCAACTCCAGCAGTCGACAAAAACATTCTCCCTCCATGGGTGTTATCCCCCTCCTTGTAGGACTTGGGTCTTGGTGGAACATTAACTTTGATCAGTACAGTGGAAGTACAAGGGGTTCAGTTACAGATGATGTCTGGATTCAAAGATGCTTCACATCTAGGTGGATTTGGGGGAAAGGGGGAGGGATGCTCCATTTAAAAAGAAAGATGTTGGCTGTATCTTCTTCTAGAAAGGTTAAAACTTTCCCAACACAGTAGGAAGGGACAGAAATATTCAAACTTGGCTAAAAGGTGTTTCAAGTGAGCTGGATGTGAGGCACAGAACTTGATGTGTCTGTGAGTTTGCATTGCATCACCCAGTGTGTCAGCATTTCTTATGCCTGAAATTACTGCTTTGTGTCTGAAACCACTTCTTCCTGTTTGTTTATAAAAACATTTAAAAAATTGTGGTACCTCCATACAACTGTAAAAATTGTTCCAGCTCGGTGGTATTTTTAATACAAATCAACATCTGTAACCATAGCAGTCTCTTTCACGGGAATCCTTTTGTGGCTTTTTTTAAATCAAGTTTATGTACTTTTGATAAGCTACATCTGTAATCAGAAATAAAAAGTCTAGATGGTAGTTTTCCCCTTGGGGACAAGCCTGTTTGTAGCATATTTGTTAAATGGTAGGCTGCAACTTTTGTCAGATGTAATACCACAAAATCAATGGTTTGGGGAGGGTGGGTTGGAGCTGAACTCAGGATTCAGTTCTGCATAGTCTGAAGTGGTTCAGAGTTTTAGCGACCTGAGTTTTCATCTACTTTGGGCAAATATTCAGAGTGAGAAAGCCACCGATGGCTAGCGTACATCTTTGTGTTAGCATGAAGATTTCCCTTCTCAGCTGCAAAACAAAAACCTTCATTCACCTGTCCCTTGAGATTCACCTATCCCTTGGCTATTCCCTAGAGATCTTTGGTAAGAGGTGTTTTTCATGGCTGTCCAAGGTTTCAGTGTGTGTGCGAGATGCTGCCTTCTCCGAGGTTTGTTACTGCCTTGAAATTAAGGTGCTTTAGTCCAGCTCTGTTATGTTCTTGGCTACTCATTGTGTGGCAGTAACACAGAACTGTCTGCGAACTGTGAAACCTGAAGCTTCTCTTCTAGCTCTTGCTCTCACTTTTCCTAAGATGTGATGATGTGAGTGTACTCTCAGTACCTTAAAGTGTTCTGACAGTGTCAGGGGTTATTTTTTTTTCAATCCCTTCCAATGAAATCGATATAAATCAATTTTAAGACACGGCTATTTGGGAGAAATGGGCAGCCATGGTAATAGGATGGAAGGATGGAAGATGATTTGTAGATAACCTGAAGTTGGTATTTATGAATACCATCCCAAATGTTTGTCAGGAACTAGTGCTTTACATGGGCTTGTGTCACTGGACTCAATTCACAGCATATTTGGTGTTAAATTTAAGTCCATCTTGATTTACTGGTCTCTGCTTGCTCTGGGTTATCTTGTCTCTTGTTTTCTTCTTGTTCTCTCTAATCCATATGCGTTCTGATATAAATCTTCCCCTCGCTGATTTTACAGCATATGAGGCTTGTAGGAAGAGCATGAAAAAATATGCTATTTTGGTCAGTTTCCAGGTCAGATTAACTTGTGAGAAGGTACCCAAGGGAGAGTACCAGGTCTGGAAATAATTTGAAGGGGTTCTGGTAAAAGGGTGCTCACCTTCCTCTTGCTGTGCTGGAGACTGACTCAAAACTTGTGTGGTGTATGTATGCCTCATCTATAATCATTTATAGACGATTTGTAATGCTCTTCCCTTCCAAGTGTGAAGAATGTGAAGTGCCCTACCTACAGTTTCATTCTGCTCTGTGCACTCTGTGCTCACAATAAAACCTAGGATTTAATTTAGTTTAATACCCATTTCAAATACACTTTTCTGAGATATTGCATTATGACCTTGCAAGTTGTGTATGTCAATGGGCAGGTCAAGAGAGCGGAAAGGGTTTTTCTGTACATGCTGTTTAAGAAATGTCAGTAGAATTTTAATTTAGCAATGCAGACATAGCTTGTACGCATAGTTTCATGGTATGCTGAGGGGTTGGAATGGACCTCAGAGATCAGAAACACCTGGTTGGGTGTTTCTGTACTTACAACACAAGGACAAGTTTGCTGATTTATTTATAATCAGCTATTTCTTTGAAGAACCAAAGAGAATCGGGGTGTGAAGTGTGATTAGGGTTATAGTGTGAATGCAGTGGTTTATGCCTGAGATAATGTGGAATTTCTTTATTTAGAATCAGAGTTCTACTGCTTTCCCTCCTCTTCTAAAATAAAACCATTAATTTGACTGCTACAGGTTGGAAATATTTCCATTTTGTCTGTGAAAAGCACTGCATTTTGTGTAAAAGTGCAGAATAAAAAAAAGGGTAAGTGTGGCTCAGCCCAAGCTCTGCATGGTAACATGATTTGTTTTGCTTTAAATTAAAATTGGCTCAAGTCTACTCAAAGAGGAGATTTGAAATGTCCTGTGGTTTAGAACATGGACAGATTTGGGGGTTCATATATATTCCATGTGTGTGGTTAACCAGCACAGTGCATCTGACACCTCTTTCAGTGCAGTATTTATTAAAGGTGCACGTCCAAGGCTCATCCACTTGTGATGGTATTTGACCTTTCTAGTTCGAATTTGAGGCACTCTGAGTATGTAGAACTTGCTAAACACACCTTTTATTGACTCCACGGGAAAACTCTTCATCTGCTTCATCTGTGCTGCCCACTCCAAACTTGGCGGAGTGGCTTGGTAAGGTTTGCTGGAGCTCCAGCCCCTGCTGCTGCCTGTCTGCCCTGTCTGCTGCAAAAACAGCTCTGTGGCAGCAGCAGGAGGGCCAAGGGGTGAGCAGCTGGAGAGATGGCCATGGGTTTGGCCACGTGTCCTGGCACCCGGTTGGTGCTAGGACCCAGGGTAGGACCAGCAGCGACTCTGCGCCGTAACTTCAGTGCCTTCTATTTAAAGACTGCCCTGAGTCAGGAGAAGTGAGTGCTACTGGGGATGACAGTTGCTTCAGGCAACCCTGGGGAGGACAGGGTTGGGGGTAAAGATCACCGTCGAGGGCCTGAGCTGGGAAGGGTATGGAGGGTTCCCGCAGCACCGAGTGCGACAGGGCGTCTGAGACCTCGTCCTTCATAGGAGATGAGGAAGAAGAGGAAGAAGAGGAGGAGGAGGAGGAGGAGGAGGAAGAAGAGGAGGAGGAGGAGGCCGTGGACCCAGAGGAAGCAGAGGAGCTGACTAACAGGTACTGTCTCCCCAGGGACTCACAGCCTGCGGGGGAACTGGCAGCTTCACCATAAAGCACCTGTCCCAAGGGATGCCAGGGTTGGGGTTCTGTGCAGGTTTTATTGGCTTTTCCCCGTCCCTTACCCAATTGAGCAGATAAAAAAAAAAGAAAAGGAGGAGTGCTGGGGGGGCTGTAATATTTCTTTTTTTCAGATGGGTATGGCTGTAATTAAGTTTTGTGCAGTAAGAGCCTGCCCTGAGTTCCCTGAAAGCTTTTCTATTTAAAGATCCTCTGATGTGCCAGCTCAAGTGGCATCTCCTTCCACTCCTCCCTCTCTGGCTGACTCTTTGTCACATATGGATCTTAAATGCTCTGCAGATTTGCTTGTCAGGGAGAAAATGCTCAAAGATTATAATGGTGCATTAAAATTTGTTCCTTTTTACATCCCTTTCTTCCTTCCCGCTTGTCCCTCCCTCTCCAGTCTCTTCTTTCCTAAAAAAGGAAGAACTTGTTGTATGTGTTTGCTGCTGCCAGTCATGATTTGTGTGGCTGATTTTTGGGGTAGAATGTGAAATGTTCTACCACTTTTTCTTAATAATTTTTTCTTGGTAACTCTTGCGCAGAAACAGTTTGTTATCCTAATATTATGCTCCTACCATGAAGAAAACAACAAGGGAAGCAGTGTCCCAGTGCCCTGCCCAGTGGTCCTGCGCAGGATGCAGAGGCATCTGCAACCTGATCCATGCAGACAGACTCCTGTGGCTGTGCCAGCACATAAAGAGACCACGAGGTCTGAGAGCCTCCTGGCACATACCAGGGCTCAGGATTTCTTCCTTGTCTTGAGTAGAGCCCATCAATTTTTGGTGGGTACTGCAGGGAGAACCAAAGACGTTAGTGTAGGTAGTTAAGGGTTTTCCAGGACATGTGTCATATAGTTCCTAACCCATCAGTGCTGTGGAGGCATCTCGTATATACCAACCACTCTGTGTGTATCACAGCCCAAAGTGCTTTCTGGCATTGCTGATGGTCACTGGGATAAAAGACTGCAGAAGAGGGGGGTGGAGGGCTCTGTGCAGCCTAACCCACCCCAAGTGCTGCAGGAATGAAAGGCGAACAGAAATGTAGCCCAGAACTGTAGGAAAACCTCCTTGCATGGGGAGTAGAGAGCTACTTTTCCAAAGCAGGTGAGCACCCTGGTATGTAAACTGCTTTACTTCCCTGGGAGATGTTGACTTTTCAGTCCCATACTGGCAGAGAGAGGGGTTATATGCCAACAAACACTGCTTGCATGTGTCTGCAACCCTATAGAAAAACAGCTGGAGTCAACGGACTGCAGACAGCTAAACCAGAACTAACTAGGTAATTTTTAAAGGAATCTGCAGTTAGATGGCTAATAATAAAACTCAAATTGTAAAACCTAAATAGGAATGGCTAAAAAGGAAGGGAAATCCACGTGGCCTGGCAGTTATTTACTGTTTGTACTGGGAGGATGAATTCTCCACAGGTGCCTGTTAGCAACTCCTCACTGCTGGGTCTTGCTTCTGGCTGGCAGCCTCTGCAAGGCAAACGTGGGCATTGCATCTCACCACCTATTTAAATCACAGCAAGCACTCCTTTTAGCTCTCAGTTACATTAAACACTGCAGAGTTTATCTCTATCCTTAGCTGCTTTACTAAGAAGAAAGGTCAGAGTCTACCAGAGAGGTTTTCAACAGCAACACTCAGTGGTAACTGAGCATATTTAAATCTATTTGATTAGTTTAATTAATTAGGTTAAAGGAGATGTGAAATTCTGGGTTTGGCACAGATATGGCAACTGCACTAAACACTCAGCAATAGCTTGGAGAAGTTAAATAAAACTGACTCTTTAGCTGCTTAGATGTTGTTGTTGTAAATGCCAGCAGGGCTGTAGAGCTTCAGGCCTCCTCCTGTGCTGTGTGCCTAAGCAGAGCTCCTGGGAGATGCTAGCTAATCAAGAGCAGCCAGGTCAAGCCCCTGGGACATACTTACTCGTGCTGTAAATTAATTATTTGTTGACAAACAGGTTTTCAAGCCCCTATTGCAGAACAGATTTCTTTTGTGTGCGTGTGTGCTTTGAAAACATAGCTTAGGGGAGGTGTAACCAATATGCAAACTTGGCTGAAGACAGCCTGTCCCAGTCCCTGCTGTCATCAATTTATTTTTAACAACCCCAAGCTCTCTGCTGCTTCTGCCTTCCTGCTCTGCGTGTGGTTGAGCAACACCTGGTTGTGCAACGTTGCAGCCAGCAGCAAAGTCCCCACTGGCTCCTGTTTCCGCCTTTCAAGCACATTAAATATCCTCATACCTATTTTACACGAGAGTCATGCAGCAAGATAGCTGGAGCGAGGTCAACACTTGCCTGTGTGAGAGAAGCAGAAAGCCCTGGTGCTCCTCTGGGACACCAACCCCTGAGCCCAGCCCGACCCTCTCTGCTTCCACACCGTGCAGCAGGCGCAAGCAAATAAAACCCCAAAAGCTGCAGCAGAACGTGCCCCAAAATGATGATACATGCACATAAAAGGCAAGAGACTTTGGGTTTCACATCTCTATTACCCTTTTTAATGTCACGTTTAAATTATTTGGTTTCCTAGCAGAGGTTTTTGTACAAGTAATGAGACTAACATGCAGCACCAGAAGCTATTGAAAAGATGTGATGAAGGCTTCATATCCTTGTCAGCATAAATAACCCACTGATCTGCAGAGGGTTCATGCAATATTTTCTTGCCTCTGGGTGTTTTACTCTCTGAAATAGATGGATCGTGGCAGACGACTTCTGTTTCTAGCTCCATGTGTCCAATTAATCCTGTAAATATAGAAAACATTTTGAAAGCTTGTATTGTGTGCTTCGAGGCAAACATGAGTATGGAGTTAATAGGCTTTAATTTTTCTGTTGGTAGTGGTGAGAATTAAGGCTAACTATTGGAGAACAGTTTACTGTTAACTGGTTTACATACCCACTGGAGTATCTGTGCATCAACAACTACATGATGGGTGAGCTGTTCTGACACAATTCTGCCTCTTGGACTGTTGCTGGCTGATTCCCTTTTGCAGTGGGAAGGTCTCTGGATGTGTCTGTGTGCAGAATTCACATTAAAATGACTCTGCAGCCAGTCTATAAGTGTTTCCAAGTAGCTAGTTTGCCTGGAATGGGTATGGAGCTTATTTTATCTACTCGTTTAGTGGTGACCTAATACCAGGAGATGGGGAGAAAGTCCTGGAGTTCTGGAACTACTTTTTGATAATTTTGGTGGTTTTCTGGGGTTTTTTTTGGGGGGGGTGGTTTGTGAGGGGTGGTTTTTTTAGGGTTTTGGGGGTTTTTTTCTTTTCTTTTTTTTTTATGAAGAAGTCCTTCCGCAAGATCAGACATGTATAAGCTTTAGAGACAAGTCTAGGTTGGAATGATTGGTGAAAATAGATGGAAGGGGAGGCACATTGGAGAAGGGTTCTGCTTGCATTGTAGGGGCTGCTGCAGCTACTAGGACAGCAAATGAGTGGAATCGTAGCAAATGGGATGGTAGGAAAGAAGGGGTGGGATGAGGAGTGCTGGGGATTTGTCTTCCCAAGAAGAAGTTTGCCAGCCTCTGCTCAAAGCAGGGTAAAGGTGTGTGATTTCAGCATCCTAGATGAGGCAGTGCCTGCTTTGGGCCGGGCTGGAAGGGGCTGGAAGGATGTTTTTCTGCCTCCAGGAGCAGGCATTTGGGCAGGGAATGTGAGAGCAGTGGGAAGCAGAGCTGTGTGAGTCATTTCAAGCATGTCAGGGCAGAGGCTTGAGCAAAAGGTCACAGAGAGCAGCTGAACAGGGCTGAATTTACTTGCAGAATTTGAATC
>NW_008666575.1:0-3021 GCF_000695815.1 Acanthisitta chloris | reverse complement strand
TGCAGCTGGGCACTTCATGTTTTGCTTCTCTTCAGCCATTTGGATAATATTAACTGAGTCCTTAAATAATGTCTGCATTGCAGTTTGGATCTAAAATAACACTCAGACTTCAAGTTCCTCATTGGCTCTCAGCAGAGTGATTAAATCACTATGACATGTTAATTCGCATGTCTCCCGTGCAGAATGAAGTGTTGGACACCTGTGCTCCCTCCACGATGTGGATGGTGGACAACACAGAATGCAGGAGCACAGCAGACATCTGGGACAGGGTGGTGCTGTGATTTCTCAAGGAGCATCTGATCCTGCAAATGGCAATGCCACCAGGACATGCCACGACCTGGTGTCTGAAAAAGAGACCATCACTGCTGTGGGTTGTGTCCCTTCCCAGACATTTCTAAGGGCTGGGAGTGGACAAAATATGAGGGGCAGGCTCAGCTCCTGGCTCTCAGCGACTCAAATTAAAATCAGCTTTGTGGCTGGACAAGCAGCCCTCTTACTGCCTTTAGATAATCATTTATCTGAACTTGGACAGGTGCATGAGCCTCTCTGTTGACAGATGGGACATCAATAACACTAGGGGAAGCCAGCAACAGGTTAACAAGTGAAGGGCTGGTTTAAAATAGTGACTTTCTGTAGCTCCTAATTCTCTTAGCCTGAAGAAGGAGATGGATGAGCTACAGCCCTGGGAAATGCAGAGCAATAGGCAGAGACCTCACTGAGCATACTGATTGCTGTAGGGGCAAAGGGGCACTGTGGTAAAGGCAGGAAGTACAGGAATGCACAGAATAAAAACAGAAGCACTGAAAAATCAAGTGTTTCCTTTGGCTGCAAAGGCAAGCTGGCCAATACCAGATTCCACCACCCCTACACTGTGCCTGGAGTAGGAGCCTTCGGAGAATGAGAGATCTTGTCAGTGCAGGTCCCTGCTGCAGCTTGACATCTCGGTCATTTTATCTGTTGTTTTGGGCTCATAAGGTGATATGCAGCAAACAGCAACACATGATGAAACCAGTAGTGGCAAGGCCTGATGTGCAGAGGATAAGGGAAGCTGTGGAGGATTTTAGAAAGCTGCTGGGCAGGCTGCATCTCTCTATAATAGTGGTGCTGTGCACAGGTGGATGAGACTCCACTCAAAGTGTGTCTGAACACAACTGCTCCAGCAGCTCAGGAGGTGAAAACTCTTCCCATAAGGGAATGTGTACCCAGCCCTGACAGGCTGGACTAGAAACCTGTAATCCCAGTGGACACAGCACAAAGTTGTAGTGAGAAGCAGAGGGCTGTGGGAAGCAGGAGGAGGTGCTAAGAAAAATACGGTTTCAAGCTATCATGGCAGGAAGCACAAAACTGTTGTCAGTGTCTTCAAGACTTACCAAAGGTTTGAATCGCAGTGAAATAACAGACAGCACACATGCCAACAGAATTGGGTGTGAAATGTCCATGTGGAAAGAAAGACAGCACTGCCTTTTGTCCCTGCATCTCAGTGCCTTCCTATCTGTGTTTATGGAGCTGAAACATTGCAAACACCTTTCTGCAATGGCAGACACTTCCTCTGACATGAGAGGGCTCTTCCAGCTACCACTGTGCAGCATTCAAGTTGTTCACAAAACTGGGGCAGCATTTGGAAGTGTCTGGAAAGGAAATGTAAAAGTTATGTGTCTTTCACTGTGATCTTAAAAGTACAAAGTGCCATCTCATAGCGCTCCTCTACAGTGTAGAGGAATAGGAACTGTGACCACAACCATGAAAATGTGATAATGATGTGAATAACTCAAGCTTTTTGCTTAGGTAGGACCAGGGAAACCCATTCTTATTCACTAATCTGAGCTGAAGTGGGATTTCTGTTCTGCTTTGCATGAAGTTTTATTTAATAGTGCCAGGTAGCTCCAAAAAATAGGTTTAAAAATATGAGAATGATTTAGAAGTTGAAAAATGTTGAAAAAAAAAAGATTAGTCATCTGTTATTCTGGACTCAACTGGAAGCTTCCCTAGTGCTATTGCTATTGATTTTTAATTTTTTTTTGCATTTAATTTTATTTTGTTATGCCCAAGTCAACTTAATGCCAAGCCATGGCAAAGGAGAAGCTAGCAATAAAATTGGTATAGAGGTGTTTGCTGTGCCTCTTCCTCCAACCTGTAAGTCTTCCCTTCTGGAGCTGGCCTTGATAGAGGGTACTACAGCAAGGCAGATCATCAGTTGTACATCCTGGGGTTTATATCTGCTTGAGGGCTGGGGTTGCTGGGGGGAAGGGGGGATTATTGGCTAAAATGTGATTATTCAGTATTGTACTGTGTCAGACTTTGAATTGTGGGCTGCATTCCAAGTTGTCCTGCTAGTCACCACCTCCAGGTGAGCCCCAACACCACAACTGGGTTTAAGTCCTATCACTGGAGTTGGATGCTGCGCTGTCTCACCACTGGCTGGTCGGGCTGCTGTCCCACAGGGTGACTTCAGTCTTCAGTTAGCACTGAGGACATAAGGGGTGAGACAGTCTGAGCCTCAGTCTGGTCAGACCTCAGCGTGGGCCAGCCCAGGGCAGCCCTTCTTATTCTGTGCTCTGGAAAGTGAATTCATGGAAAGGTAAAAGCAGCTAGGGCACTGCAAGTAGCAGGATTAGCTTTTTGTTTCCAATAGTTACTGAACAGTTCTGCTAAGTGCCCTTTACAAAACCCTTACAGTTCTGAGAATTTGCTTGATGGAGCAGTTATGGCTCTTGGCAGGATTTCTTCTTCACCTCCTTCAAAGACTTCTGCCTGTGCTCAGCACTTTTTGAAGTGATGCTGACTGCTCCTTGAGGGTGTCCCCTGCCTCTGCAAGCATCTCTGGCACCTGTGTGGTGCTGGGTCATAGCCTGTGGCCACTGGTAAGACAGGTTCTGCTTCTCTGATCCCATGGCGAGGAGCTAGGTTTCTTCACTCTAACTGGAATGCTTTATCCTAATCAACTGGAAAGTGACAATTCCCTCTGCTCAGATGCAGGACATTGTGTATACATGGATATTGTTGGGGCCTGGCTAGCAGAGG
>NW_008666574.1:75909-89101 GCF_000695815.1 Acanthisitta chloris | reverse complement strand
TTTTTTTAGCAATTGTCAGTATCTAGGACAGTTGGAGTAGGTGTTATTGCAGGATTAAACAGAAATGGACGATTCTAATCTACCAGGATGAAATAGAATTTTTGCTTGAGGGGGATCTGCAGAATGAAGTGATTGATAGTTGCCTGTGCTAGAGACTCCTACTCTATACTGATGTTCCTTTGAGTAATAATTTCACAAATTGTCTCTCTGACGTTTCTTTCATGACCTTAAATCAATAAATTGAGAAAACATCTGCTAATTTTGCTGTCTCTCAGTTCAAATTTTACTTTGATAAGATGATTTTTCAGTTAAATTGCATCTCTTCTTCGAGCAGACATCTTAGATGGCTTGGAAAAGAAAGACTTCTAGTAATTTCACTTAAATTAAACAGATGCAATTATCCTCTTTTCTTTCAAATTAAACTGCTCCTGCAAATAATATTGACTGAGTGTGTGGATTAGGCTGTTTTTAATAATAGAAACAAGACTGGCCTTTTTCTCAAATATGTATGACTTTGAGTATCTATTGAATACTGAGTTTCTCTCTAGATATGTGCTTCTAAGTTTCTGGTGTTCATACACGTGATTAGGTGCAATTCACTCTCTAACTAGTAATTAAAGTCAAAACCATTGATGAATCAGAAATTAGGTAATAAGCCACTCTGATAGAATTGACCGAAGCAGGTTGTATGTGAATCAGAAATTAGGTAATAAGCCACTATAATAGAATTGACTGAAGCAGGTTGTATATATGTAGCTGTAAAACAGGTAGCATGTTTTCACTGTACTCAGTTGAAGCAAAACTAATGTACTCTAAACCTTTGAACCTTTCTTGCCAACAGGGTCAAGCATCTTATCTTAGTGGAGCCATGGGGTTTTCCAGAGAGGCCTGACAATGCTGAACATGAAAGACCAATTCCAATCTGGATCAAAGCACTAGGAGCTATATTGAGTCCATTTAATCCATTAGCTGGGTTAAGAATAGCAGGACCTTTTGGTGAGTTTTAGATACTCTTAAATACCGTTTCTATTTTGGTTAAACATAAACATGGGGCAGACAGCACATTTGATAAGCTTTTTGGCAAGTCCATGTCACCCACAGAGGAAAGAGTTGGTGAGAAAGTGGGAGTGATTGAGGAAAGGTTGAACTCTTTAGGACAAGAGGGCAAGCTCTTTCTATTAGAAATGCTAGTACGATGGTTTGGAGCAAGCTGCAATACATGATTATAGGCTACAGTTACAGTGAGTCGGATTATGTGGACATCTGTTGGGGAAGCCTGACAAAATGGGATTTCTGAATTCCATTAACATTAGAACCCAGTCTCTCATAAACACAGTTGTCTTTGGCCTGAGTTTGGAGAAGTTAAATTGAAACTGGCTTCTTTCCATTAGCCTTTTTCGTATTATTCTAGCAAGTCTTGTGTGTCTCATTGGTGTCCTGCATTACAGTGGCAGTTATCCTTCATATTTCTATGTTTCTTCAGCAGCACTGATGAGGTGTTAGATAAACTCTGTGTACTCTAATACTAGGACTAGGTAGGGTTTTATCTAGGGAGTGCCAAGAAGGGCATAATAAAATCTTAGTCATCATATGTGTTCCTTCTAGAGGAGAAGGAGGTTATTTGTCTGTTACTCTTCTGTGCTACAGAAGTATCTGCTGGAGAGGCTTGGAAAAAGGTATCCTTCAGGCCTCTCACAAGTTATAATTAACTCACCTCTTCATCATTTTTAGCAGTCTGAAGATAAACTAGTGAGTTTTTTAGGCTTTGTTTACATTTAAACCACATCTGTTTCCTAAATCTCTTTCTATAGAATATATATTTTAATATGCTGATCTGTTCATTTCTTTTCAGGAGTGTGACAAAATTAGCTTGTCAGGCAAGCAACATGTTTTGAACAAACAGATTAATATTTTTAAAAGTAAAATGCTACTGCAGTGAACATAACAACCTGACTGAGTGATACTGAGTGATAAGCACTGATTTAATGCGTTATATCCAATAACAATGCATAAATCAATCCATGTGGAACAGTTTAAAGCTGAAGCTGTCTCCCTTAGCAGTGCAGTCAAAACCATGCAGCAGAAACAGAAATGTGGCAAGATGTTCCCAAACCTAGCCTCACTTATAGGCTGCTGTGGGAGGCAGTGCTATGCGTAAAATTTTTCTTCTATTTCTTACTGCACATAATAAAAACGTGGCAAGATGTTCCCAAACCTAGCCTCACTTATAGGTTGCTGTGGGAGGCAGTGCTATGTGTAAAATTTTTCTTCTGTTTCTTACTGCACATAATAATGTTTTGCAACATCAACTTAATCTGAAGTTCTTAGAGTAGGGTAGGTGTAAACACTGTGCTTCGAGGTAGGCATCAGGCCCAGCCAGATGAAGGTACTCAACCAAACCCAGGGTTCCCAAACCTAGCCTCACTTATAGGTTGCTGTGGGAGGCAGTGCTATGTGTAAAATTTTTCTTCTGTTTCTTACTGCACATAATAATGTTTTGCAACATCAACTTAATCTGAAGTTCTTAGAGTAGGGTAGGTGTAAACACTGTGCTTCGAGGTAGGCATCAGGCCCAGCCAGATGAAGGTACTCAACCAAACCCAGGTTTCCTTCTACATGCAAATGTGCTTAAGCTGCTGGGCAAGTATAGTTGTTTAAACCTCACTATAAAGCCAATTGCTCTTGTTCAAAGGTTTGAGTTAAGCACTTAAAGCTGAGCCAAGTTCATTGGGATATCACAATGGTATCACATGGATACTTGATCAGACCCACAGGTGAATACTTAAACCTGGGAGAGAGACAGAAACTAGAGAACCTTTGAGTGGTTTCCAGTTAGTTGATTTGCATACTTTCCTTCACACTGGAACAGTCAACCAGGAGTCTCAAAGTATAGGGTGTTTGGTGCTTAGATTGGATTTGTGAATTCCATTCCTAGATCTGGACGCCTAAAAATGCCTCAGGACAACAGAAATGTCACCATGACCTTTTCGTGAAACTTGAAGTCTTCAGCGTTAGTATTTCATATAGCATTTTCATAGACACTATGGAAAACGTCAGCCAGACTGTTGAGAGTGTCTTCAGTAAACATTACAAGAATGAACCAGTGTGATATCATTCCAAAATTTGTTCCAGGGTGCCTTGAATCCTTGTTTCATTCTCCCCTGTAAATTCCCAGGGAAGGAAACTGTTTTGCAATTGGACAAACAGAAAAAGCACTTCTTATCAAAATGCAAAGTGATTTCTAAAATTTGGTAACATTTCATGCCATGGCCTCTATGCTGATAGCAGGGGAAAACACAGAATTAGTCTCTTTCTTCCAAGTAGTCTTATTCCAAGCCAGCTGTATCATTTGTGTTGAAAAACACACAGACACACACATAGCAAAAGACAGAAGTCCAGCAATTGAACTCTCTCGAGGAAGAATAGAGCAGCACGAATTGCAGGGCATTTACAAGCTATTCATTGCTTTGGAAGTTAAATCACTGTTTCATAAGGGAATTATTTTTCTCTTGCACTGTATTAGTTTTCTTAACCTGTTTAAAGCATGCATAAGGGTGTGTTGCAATAGTCTAGTCTCAAGGTTACAAAAGCATAGATCACTGTGACAAGGTCTACATAAATAGTACTAGGCCTTTGGCCAGGGGTGGATGGTAAGAAGTGACATCATTATAATTGCACAGAATAACAACAGTTTGAAGTTCCTACAGTCTGGAAAGGGAAAGTATAACCATCAATGGTCATACTCAGAGTTGTGGACAACAGCTCAATGTCCAAGTGGAGATTAGTGGTGTTCCTCAGGGATCAGTGTTTGGATCAGCAATGTTTAGCATCTTTGTCAGTAACATGGGCAGGGGGGTTAAAGTGCATCCTCAACAAGCTTGCCAATGGCACCAAGCTGTGCAGTGCAGTCGACATGCTGGAGGGAAAGGATGTCATCCAGAGGGACCTGGACATGCTTGAGAGGTGGGCCCGTGTCAAACTCTTGAAGTTCAGCAAGGTCAGGTGCAAGGGTCAGGACAATTTCAAGCACCCATACAGGCTGGACAGAGACTGGATTGAGAGCAACCCTGAGGAGAAAGACCTGGGCATGTTAGTTGATGAGAAGCTCAAAATGACCGAGCAATGTGTGCTCACAGTCCATAAAGCCAACCGCATCCTGGGCTGCATCAAAACAGTCACGGCCAGCAGGTCAAGGGAGGTGATTCTCCCCCTCTGCTCCTCCCTTGTGAGGCCCCACCTGGTGTACTGTGGCTAGCTCTGGGGCCCGCAACATAAGAAGGATGCGGACCTGCTGGAGCAAGGCTAGAGGAGGGACATGAAGATGATCAGAGGACTGGAGCCCCTCCCCTATGAAGACAGGCTGAGAGTTGTGGTTGTTCTGTCTGTAGAAGAGAAGGCTTTGGGGAGACCTTGTAGGAGCCTTCCAGTACCTAAAGAGGGCCTACAAGCTGGAGAGGGACTCTTTGCAAGAGCGTGTAGTGATAAGACAAGCAGTAATGGCTTCAAACTACAAGAGGGAATGTTTAGATCAGATATTAGGGATGAATAAGATTCTTAGACTAAGATTAGCCTTGTGGTGAGGCTCTTGTCGCAAAGATCCATCTGGTCAACTAGAAGAGGCTTCTTCCTTAAAGAAGTAATTCAGAAAAGAAGCTTAAGTTTAGAGGGCCTGAATTGGCCCATCAAAGGACCCACTTCTCTACTTTGGCTGTTAAGAGAGCATAGGGACAATAGTTTTCAACATTAAATCTTTCAGTTTATACCAGTACTTGTGTCTTATGTCGAGATTTCTGGTTTTCATCATAAACTTTTGTTCTTTCAACTAAACACTAGTTAGATGAACTAGATGCTAAAGTAGACTGTTCTGTAAAAGGAGAGGACAGACTGAAGGAATAGAGCCCAGCTTTTCCAACAGTGCCTTCTGGTTCTGAAAGGTGTGATGCATTTGGCCCACACAGTGCTGTCAGAACAAGGAGAAGGTGTTGGTATCGTGTGAGGCTAACCTGGTGACATAAAGATACTCTGCTTAGCCCTTTTGCTGGTCCCCTTTGTAGGTTTCTTCTGTTGCTGCAGTGACCTTTCTCAGACATTCCCTGTATGTATTCAGGAGAGATTTAATTGCCCCTTTTCTGGGGCTGCATAAAGTCCTTTAGAGTATTTATATTTCATTCCTATTTGCTGTAATGCCACTACACATTTCCTTTCCTTGCATGTCTTTTCCTAAAATGTGCAAGTGGTAAAACAAAATACTGATTTAGAAGTCATCAGGCTCAGCCACGAGTTTCAAGAGAACATGTTTTGAGGGTTGTAATGAAAAGCATTAGGCAATCCAATAGAGTTGTCTATACTCATTCCTCCTCTAATAGTGTTTTCTGTTTTAACAGGATTAAGCCTTGTTCAGCGTTTAAGACCAGATTTCAAGCGAAAATATTCATCAATGTTTGATGATAACACTGTGGCTGAATATATCTATCACTGCAATGTACAGTCACCAAGGTGAGCATGAGTTTCCCAGTGTATGTTTTGAAGTCTGTCGTTCATTTACTGAGTGCCTACTACTCCCTCCAATGGCCATGGCAGCAGTGTGCATGCCTTATTTTTTTATTTGCTTTTCAATTGTAGCATTTGTTATACTGAAGAAGGAGGTAGCATTGCACTTGTTTTGAATTCCAGAAATTGCTAGATGTAAAAACTATCCTAATTCTATATTTCTTCTTAACCTATGTGTTCATTCTGTAAGAGTTTGGGCACTAATTTTAGTTTCAAAAGTTGTTAATAGTAGTTTAATTTGTAAAGAATTTAAAAAAAAAAACTTTAAAAATAAGGTATTCAATTCTTTTAAGTGTTATCCCTCAGTATTGTAAAAACATGGGCTCCTTCCGTTGAAAATTACATGCAAACTTATATTTTGTAATTGTAAAAAAATGCCAGTCTCATGTACTGCTGCACTCTGTGTTACCAAAGATACTCCTGGTTAGATAAAAGGCAGATTTAATGGAAATTTAATTGGTTTTACCCTTTTGAATTACTTGAAGTGGTGAAACAGCTTTCAAGAACATGACTATTCCTTATGGATGGGCAAAAAGGCCAATGCTGCAACGGATTTCACAAATGGATCAAGACATTCCTATTACTGTGGTCTATGGAGCACGATCATGCATAGATGGCAATTCTGGCAGCACTATCCAGTCTCTGAGACCAAATTCATATGTGAAGACAATTGTAAGTTGACTTTTAAAGCAGTTTTTTGTTTATTGCATGGAATTGTTTAAATCCTATCTATGTGGCTAGGTTGGATGGGCCCCTGAGCAACATGGTCCAGTGGGAGGTGCCCCTGCCCATGGTAGTGAGGTTGGAACTAGATGATCTTTCCAACATAAACCATTCTATGATTCTATATTTTTTATACCAACTGTGGGAGTGCTGGCCCTTCGATTTAGAGCCTGATGTAATAACTTCTGGTCTTTGTAAGAGAGAGAAAACAAGTGTTAGATCGATGTAATAACTTCTGGTCTTTGTAAGAGGGAGAAAACAGGTGTTAGATCAGAGAGAACCTAGACAGAAGTGTTGAATTCCAAGAGTAAGAAGAAAACTCACTGTAGTAGTAGAAGCCAAATTAAATCTTTGAGCAAGGTCATTCTTAATTTTGTTCTACAATGTACTAATACAAGTAGGTTTTGTGGTCATTGTTTTTGTCTGTGTTTTAAACCACAGCAGTCCTAATATCTACATATATGTGTAACATAGGGAGGCTATCTTAAACTTTTCATCTGTCTATTAATGCTTTTATTTCTCTGGTAAGAGAGTGGTTTGTACCTGCTGTTTAGGCTCTTGTAACATCTTTCTTTAAGTCATTAAAAAAATACTTGATGTTATCTTCCTAGCTAATATATTCTTGTTTAAAGATGTGGCATCCTCATTTAAAATGTGTGTATTCACAAGTTGATGTGAATGTGCACACTGCATTTTTTCTTGATTTCTATAAAAACAAGCTCATTCAAAAGTATTCTTCACACATTTTCACATCAGTCAGCTGTGATAATTGAATATGCATATATGTTACAATGCTGTGAGGTGATAAAATGTTTGAACACACCAGCTGCCTCCTTACTGATGTCTAGAACTATCTAGACAGAAGTGTACAATATGTAATGTTGATAGTGTACTACAAGAAGTCATTCAAATAAAATGTTATAACTTGACAGAGCTGACATCAGAGCTGGAACTCAGAGAAAAGACGTTGTTATTGAACTGTTTAGGTGTGTTAAAGAGCAGAAATATGTTTCATAAACGTTGACATCTAGACTGAAAGTGTCACTTAAGTGCTTAACCAGAGAGGGAGTTGTAACAAGAAGTGACTGTTAAAAAGTGTACAATATACTGCTGGGATAAGCATAGACCATTCAGGCAGATTTTTTCCACTCTGGTCAGTGTCTTTTAGAAGGGACTGTGGAAAACTTTATGGTATTACAGGTTAAAATTTTGTCAAGCCAAGTACATATTCCAAAAGGTAAACTGGAATGGTAAAAATTGCAGGGACACTGGTAAAAACACAGGAGGGAAAGGTCTCTAATGAGGCTGAGACAGGGACTGGCAGTGTCATGCTTTGTAAAATACACAGAGGTTCTGGGTTTTTATTATGTGTGTTTGTTTCTAATTCATTTTTACTTTAGCTTCTTGGGAAGTTTTAACACAATAACATAATTAAATCCTTAATTGTGTTACATACTTGCTGTGAAATAATCTAGGTCACAAACGTGGGGTTTTCTCCCCATATATTGTATTTGGATTTTACTTGTCTCTGTTTAACATAGTAATTGTTAATTTGGAGGGTTGAAATCTACTTCCATAAGTCTAGAAAGTCCCCAGTAATTTAAGCTTCTGAGTTCTTAATCATTTATTCTAGTACCTTTAGTCTCTTCCATATCACTTTTATAGTAAGAAAATCCAAATGACTTGATGTTCTCTCTAATGCAAACACTTGCAGGATTAGTGAGCAACCTGGCAGAACTATTTGGGTGGAGAGTTAAGGCAATAAAGATGCATCAGAAGTTATATATGCAAAGAACATGCTTCACAGTTTGTTTTGCAGTGACTTGTGCCTGCTTGAGTGGTGGGTTATTTTCCAGCAATGTGGACAGTTGCATAAGCAGTTTTACCCTCTTTTCCTGTGTAACGAAGTTCCTTCCTTGGAGAAACCAGATTTTTGGTTTTCCTTATGTTTAGAGTCCTTTTTTTATGCTGTACGATGCCAACTCCTAGGTAACGTGTAATAGTCAGGTTCTTCACCTATCCCAGTATTTATTTATTTGTTCAATATGTTTTTGTGATTTTGACCTGTTTCTTCACCTTTATCCTCTAGGCTATCCTTGGTGCAGGTCATTATGTGTACGCTGATCAACCTGAAGACTTCAATGAGAAAGTGAAAGATATCTGTGATTCTGTGGACTGAGTGTCTTCTGTTCTTTAGAAAGTCATACTGTAGATAGCATTTAATGGCAATACTCTCTAGGAAATCACTAAGGAATGCGGAGCTAATGGAACAGGCTCTGTTTGCACACTGTTTCTTCTAAGAAGCCATTTGCACACCTAAACCACTGAGTGCCTTTTTGGGGGGGATAAAGAGGTTTGAAGCTAACTTTGTGCGGCTTTTTTGAGATTATTGACCTGTCAGATACAAAATTACACGTAACTTTTGAAACTGGAATTTTCTTCAAAATTTAATTGAACTTTCAACATATTGAACTCTCTAAAAATACTGAATTCTCCAATACAGAGAACTGCATCAATATAGATACAGTGGACAAAATGCAATTTGGTTTCTTAATGAGCGTTCATATTTTTTAGGTGATGTTTCATAGCAAGAATATGAAACTACATATGTATTTTATTTTTGGAAGCCAGAGCTCCGTATACAATATTTTAAGAGGGTTTTGGTTTAGTTTTTTCTTTTTTTTTCAATTGGAGTGATAACAGCTTATGAAGCTGATTTTGGGAGTGGGACGGGGCCAAAATAATGAGCAGTGTCTGTCACTGAAATATGTTTGTTAATGTGTTAGAAATTGAGGCTCAATATTAGGAAATTTATCTTCCATTGGATTTTATTTCCATTTATCTCAAGGCATCTTTTTCCATCTGTGCAACTTTTATGGAAGACTCCATTTGTAAGAGTCAATGATGTCACCAGCACTCATGCTTCCATAAATATTTTGATGTGTAGATTTCAGTGATCTAAAACACAAAGAGGCTTGTGAGTTACTCCATCCCTTTTTAACACTCTACTGCAAGATTTGTTACTAGTCTAAACCTAACAATTGTAGATAAGCTGGTAAGATTTTGATTAAGGCTAGGAAATGGCCACCTGGATAGTGAACATGTTTCCCATTTTCATTAGGTAGAAAACCTAGTCCACTTTTTAGTAAATTTGGGCTGAAGGAGAAGCAGAAGGAGAGTACTGATGTTCTCTAATTGGGAACTACATCAGGTTAGTGTATTTTATTTAACATACAGCCTCCTTATAGGAAGGATTATTGCTGAAATGAACAATACCACTGTAACAAATTTTAATTACATGTTTTGGAGATTCTTTATATATTTTAATTGAGTATTTCAATATCAGAGATTGTTCAGTCTCTGCATCTTTTTGAATCCTAGTTTGGCGTTAGTGCTACACGTCTAGTAAATTATATTAAGGAAAATACTTTGTCACTTTAAAGCCAAATTCGGTGATGGTTTGTTTTTTAACAAGTTTACATAAAACTATTGGTCTGTTTTTGAATATTAAATTGACTACTGAACAGTTCTTGATACTTCTATACATAGAGCATTTGAATTAAAGCTTGAATGCAGTTCTGTGCATTTTTTTCTCAAATTAAGGACTTGGTGCACATATTTGTGATGTGGAAAGCAAAGATACCTAAAATATTCAGGAAGTACTTCTATTATGTTCCCAGCTGAACATAATCTCTCTGCTGAAAGAGATATTTATCTATGTGGTGCTATGTAAACATCAGTTTTTGTGACTGCCTTGACTGGTAGCATTTGATATCTAGCAAGCTAAAGATTTTAATTAAGTATTGGGTTAAATTACTTTTTCAATTAGCAGATGCCAGAATTGTAAAACAAAATGTTGGCTTGTTTGCTAAAATCTTGAGTTGACAATGGAAAATCACAATTATCGGTTGCATTTTTTAGTATAAGCTATAAATTATCAGTCATGCCACCATTTAGGTGGATGCCTTCAGCATGGGGTGGGGTTTTTTCGCCCTTTTCAGTGTCTTATTTTGTATTTATCAACCTAAACAGCTGTTTTAGTTATGCATAAAAACCTAATGCAAAAATATATTCTGAGTCTCCTCCAAATAACAAAAGGTAAAACAAACTTTTGGTATTTTTAGATAGCACTTACTGATAGGAATTCTAGATTCCACATCAAAAGTTGGAAGTAGGGGTAAGAATTGCACACTGAATGTGAATGTTGTTTTAAATATCTCTTGCTTTTTCAGCTTATTGTACTAATAAGACTTATTGCTTATGTTTTGCACAATAAAAAATTTTAAATGTTATATTTGATTAATGTTAAGACATGATACTGCTTTTGTAAAAAATACATGCAATTAAGCCCTGGAAATCAAGAGTTAATAATGAGTTAAGTCATCCAAAAATACATTGAAAAACATGGTAATACTTATTTTCAAATGCCTGAATGTTCTGAGGTTTCCTTGTATTTAACTGAAACTAGTAAGTGCTTGTCAACAAGTAGCTGCAAGCGCAGAATGTTGATTGTATGTACATACAAAATGATTCCTGGTTATCTTCCAGGCAGTATTAGATACTGCTGTGAAGGTCAAGGTGGAATTCTGAATCTCCTGTTACGTGCCACATACCTTATCAAGTTACTTTAATAAACATCATAGGAGGTGCTGAGCAGAAAATGAATGGCACATACTGAAAATACTGGGAGCTAGACCTTCTGTGAGCAATTACTGTCTAGGAATAGGCTCCGTTTCTCCAGAGGTTCCTGTGCAATGACCAGTTGCTTAAATGTTGTACCATGGTGAGCACTGAACACTGATGGTACTGTTTTTATTACAGCACTGTAAAATAAGACAAGGATCACAGGTATAAAGGCACCCAAAGATATATCCCATTCTAGCATCAAAATGAAGGCAGCTATGTGCCAGAGGCCAGGGTATAACAAAAAGAATCCAAAATATTAATAAAAATCCAAGATTAACTGCCTGAGTCTCCAGGACACTCTCTTCTTCCTGAGGTTGTTGTGATAAAATTTTATTTAAAGTAACTTAGTAATATTTTGTTTGCATGGCTGAGTTCATCTTGTTACTTATTGAACCCTGCCAGATTAGATTTTAGTTCTGAAAACCTGATTTTCGCAGAACTTATTGATAAGAGTCTGTAATAAAACATTCATGACCATCACGAGGAAGTTTCTGTTTGTATCTGTGAAATGGAAGTGAAGAATATGAATTCATAAGTGTTGAGCTTGGAGAAATGGGTCCAAACAAGAGAAATATTGTCATGTGGTTTCACTCTGGTTGAACCAATGCTGGCATTTCTTTTTAAAAGTTAACTTTTTAAGGTTGCTACAACTGTTTGTGCTGAACTGATGTGCCAGTCTCTGTCTGAAATGCTCTCTGTGGTTCATAGTGGTTCCTCAAATTACCAGCCCTTCCAGATCAGTTATTTAGCATTTTCACTGGGAGTAAAACAATATTAAATACAATAAAAACATCTGGGATTAATGTATGGGCAGACATATTCAGGAATATCTGTTTTGCTAGCATTCATTAAAATGCAAGTTTCCAGAAGCCTAAGGCTAATAGTCAACTGCTGTTGAAATGGGTAATTTCTTGGGGCTCCTCCACGTATCTGTTATTTTGTTTGATTCTTTTACATTGGGCAGTTCGCCGTCGACCCATCCTGCAATGTTTATGCATGGCAGCATACCCATGATGCCGGAAGCCTTCATCTAGGGATTTATGTTTTGTAGGAAACACAAGTGAAACTTGTCAAAGGGTGAGACATTAAAGGTAACTGGAGAGAGACATGTTTTATTGAGACTAGTAAGATTGAAACACAACACACGTGTGTGCAGCAACTGCTTTCTGGTGTTAGTGGCAGTAGATGAAAATGGATGGAGCCTTCAGATTGTGAGGCAGGTGATGGACAGACCAGTACATAGAGCAAAGGCATGTAACTGGAACACACAAGGAACAGTAAGATGAAGGCAGATGAAACCAGCAAAATTCAGCTGAAGAGCTGGGGGGTGGGAACATTTGCTTCCAGAGCCAATTCAGCTCTCAGTGAGGACAAGGGAAATGGTGAGGCAAAGTTCAAGGTGCCTGGGCCATACAGAGAGCAGGGACTGGCAGACAAGGAGTGAAGAATCTGATGTGCCTGGGGTAGGTGTGAAGTTCTGGACTCGAGCAGAAGGTAGCCTGCTGCCAAAGTGCCTGCAAGGAGATGACAAAGCCCCCAGGCAGCCAGTGAAGTGCTAGACTAGTATCTTCTCACATTATTCTTTGTTGTCTCCTTTAAACACAGTGTTTGTCTTAACAACAGCTTTCTTTCTGGGTGCTGGAGCTAGACAGCAAGGTAGCATTTCCATCTCTGAGCTCCCTTCTTTTCAGTTTTATTAGGCTAGCTAAGGCTGCTGCACAGTAACACATCTTACCAAGGTAAGGAGGATGCCTCCAGCGCCAGCTAGAAGGAAGTGTGGCTGGAGAGCTTGGATCTGTGCTAGATGGGGCACTGTAAAGTTTTGGTATCCTTTCTTTGACTAAAGCTTGTGCTCTTAATGCAAATGCTGCTTCCCAAGCTGGACACCATTGCCTCAGACTGGTACACAGACAGGAAACGCTTAAAGGATGGCTGTCCCCTGCAGCACTCAAGAAATCTTGAGAAACTGTATTCTCACAAATCAAAAATGAGCTGATAACAAAGCATGAGGTAGGGGGTCACTGGACTGTCTGAGGTAAGATGAAAAATCAAGATGTACAACAAAGCTTGTCACTAAAGATCATAAATTCATCTTTTACGAGAGGGGTGGAGGGCCTTGGCTCTGTTCCAGTTTGCCTCGTTGCCTTGTGATCGCAGGCATGTTCTACCTTAAGATCTGGCCATGGTCAGTAGAATGAAGAGATATAAAACATGGAAATATTTGCCATGTATG
>NW_008666574.1:56143-75883 GCF_000695815.1 Acanthisitta chloris | reverse complement strand
TACTGCACTGAACTTCAGACATTTTAGGATATGTACATAATTTGCATTAGTAATTAGCAGCAAGATGAAAGTGGTGACAACACTACAAGTTCTACTTGCATTTTATGCTTCACTTGCAGAAGAAAGCTAGCAAACTGAAACAACTAGTTTTGGAAAGCAGAGCAAGGGCTGTGAAGGGGAGTGTGACCCCAAATGTATGTTAAGAAGTCGATGTGCTTTGAAAATTAACTACATCAGAAGCAGAATCTCCATATATTTGCAGGTCTATTTCTGCACTCTTGCATTCATCTACTTGATGTGTAAATGACTGGAGCTGTGTGTGTAGCAAGGTGCGGCTATCCATTCCTTTGTGGTGGTGTGATATTTAAATGCTTTCCTGATACTCAGTTGCCTTTCTGCTTTGACTTTATTTAAAGATACTTGTATTCACTTAGAGTTCAGACCTAAGATGGAGGCTAAACAGCTCAGTGGATGCAAATCCCCCAGCTAGAGAACCTCTGGAATGAAGATTATTGCTCACATCTGCCCAAGGTTCCCATTCTCCTTGGTGCCTGCCAGAAGTGAGATTGATCTCCTTCAGCTCGTCCTGTTGGACACTGAGCTCCTGTTTTGCCTTGTGAGAACTCCCAGTAGATGCTTTGATAAGTACAGGGAAATTGCTATTCTGCAAAGAGAGTGTAAGGAAGACTCCAGTAGTGGAGTCATGCATGGGGGAAGAAGGACCAGCATGTGATGGTTCCTGAGAGTGTTGGGATGGTGAGCCCCATCCAGCCCTTGGCCCTGGATTGTTTCCAGGCTTGCAGGGCCTGAGCACTGTGCCACTGTCAGCTCTGCTTGCTGCATGCCCCTGACTCACAATTTAATTCCTTGCATCCAGCTGCCTGAGCTGCAGAATTAAACCTTCAAACCTCTTTGGCATCTTAAATATCTCTGTACAAGCATTCCACCAGCAGCTAGCCTGCTCACAACTGAAGCTTTCGGGAATACATGGCTGTTTCTACACAGGAACTTTGCAGGGTAATAGTGGGTGCAGGTAAGGCACAGGAAAAAGTGAGGAGATAACCTGCCAGACAGCTCATCCCCTGACACTGACTCCTGTCCAGCTTTCAATCCCTCTCTGTGCCCTGCAAGAATTCTGGCCATGCAGTACGTCCCCTAGTTGGGAACACCTCTTCCTGGCCACATTTTGTATTGAATCATAGAATGCCACAATGGGTCGTGTTGTAAGGAACCTCTAAGATCATCTAGTTCCAACCCCTCTGCCGTGGGCAGGAATACCTTTGGCTAGACCAGGTTGCTCAAAGCCCAATCCAACCTGGTTACCTTCATGGAAATCTCTCATGCTTCAGCCCCCATATTGGTGGGCAACTCTCTGTTCTTCACAGGCAGGATCAGGCCATCCTGGGCCATTGCATATCACCCCAAAGCAGCTTCCAGGCTATGTGGCATTCTGCCACGGTTCCTACCAGCAAAGCCTGAGTCAATACCTACCATGAGTTAGGTTAATGCCTTGTGCGTAGAAAACAGGAATCCAGGTGTGTCACAGATGTCACAGAAGCAGTTGTCAACAAAATGCTGCATACACTATTTTTTGTTGTTTTCTTGAATACTGGCAGATTTCAGCAACAGTTTGGGGGACAACAACTATTAACCACACAGCAGTGTTTGTAGAATGGCTATAGATTTGTTTTACGGGAGTTCTAAAAACAATTTTTGCTAAAATGCTGAAGAGTTAGTGAGAAACTGCATTTATTTTCAACCCAGCAATATCTGGAAACAGACAGAAATCCAGCCAGGTGAAAGAACCCAACCTCTCATTGAGTCATATCTTTAATTAATAGGCAAATTATTACAAAAGTATTTCCCCTGGCTCCTTCAGTGCAAGCCAGCTCCAAGCTGGGGCTGTGCATCCCCACCACCCCAGTATTTCCAAACAGCTGTGTTTGTGGTGTAGAGTGGGGACAGCAGGAGCAGAGAGGGAAGGGGAGATGCTCCTCTCCTTTCCTCCGTGGGTTGTGAAGCAGAGGCTCTTGGCTTCATTCCTCCATCAGCTGGGAGGCTCAGGCTCTCGCCTCCTTTCCTCCATCAGTTCTGCGCAGACCCCACTAGAGGGGAGATGGCGCTCCCAAACCGCCTCGGCACTTCCTCTGTGCTCCTGCTTCTGCACAGCGCTGCTTCTAAGGGCTGCGCTGCGATTTCTTCTTCCACACCTAATAGAATGATACCTATAGGTATGGGAAGGAGTGAAATAGGAATTTCATCCATTTGATTCACCCCTTTCCTATGGGAAAAGGCAGGTTGTGGAAGGAATGAGCATAGTGTGGTCCCATTAACGTAGACCTCTGTAGTACTGCATCATTTTTTTATTTATCCTAATGTCTTTTCACAAGGCAGAAATGAAATCCGCACAGAAAGACTAGACATTGGAAAGAGGACGGGGAACACAAATGAACCTCCTCTATTATTACAGACTGGCCCCAGAATGAGAATGAATGGTGATAAGAGGAAAAAATAACTGCAACAGAATTATTAAATAAGGGGCAACTTTTAAAGTGGCTCCAGTCTGGCTTCTAATTTTGTTCCTGTAATTAGATTGTGGGTTTAAATGGGACTGCTTAGACATTAGCTACTTGAGCTGCCAGCAGCAGCAGGTAAGCAGTGCAGAAGCATGCACTGGGGCATGGCCATAGGCACGCTCTGCCAGGGCTGAGTGGGTGCTGCACCCTGCCAGCTGCTGAGAGGGACAGAGGGAAGGGGAGAAGTTCTGTGCTTTCCAGTGATTCCATCCCCCCAGAGATGGGGAGACAACCCAGAGATGGGCTGAGTGGGACATGGGGTACAGGTGTATATCCCACAGGGATCCCCAAGCCTGTGACAGCCTCGCCTGTCCCTCCGGGAGACGCAGCAGCATGTGGCTAGCCATGCCCGAGGAAAAGTGGTAGCAGCTTTGCTAGTGCTTAGCCAGGTCTCCCCAGAAAACGGTGTAGTAGACCTCCACGTGTCCGTGCAAGGGTGTGACAAAACGGAGCTAGAAGGAAACAAGGGCAGAATTCACTAACACAATAATGTTGACCCTTTAGTAAGAAACAATAAAGATACAGCCACAGAACCCTGTTACCTGCTGCAACTGGCACCAGCACAAGGTACCTCCAGCCTCCATTGCAGCCTGCCACCACTGCATGTCACTGTTAGGACAGCGCGACCAGGCTGAGGTCTGTGCAGCTCTGGTGGGGACAGACCCTGCTATCCCCCCGGTGGGACCACCCTGTGGAGATGGGCTGTGGAAAGCCAACACCCAAGGCCTGTGCCCCAGGGGAAAGCAGTCGAAAGGCTTAGTGGCCCCAAAGGGACAGAAATGTCTGAGCTACATGTGTCATTAAAAGGGTGGGGCTTTTTATGAGAGAGGCACCAAAATAGAACCTGATGCAGGTAACTGGGGACAGAGGAGTATGAAGTGCCCCCCTGGACATTCCTAGTCAGCCCAGCTACTCACTGTAGCAACTGAGGCTGCACCAGCTGCTGCCAATGGGAAGGGATGGCTCACCAGACCTTACAGGTGGAGCTGGTGACTGTGGGAGCTGGGGCAAGGTGAGACTGCTTCCATCACCTCTGCTCTCCCACTAAGGATGGTGACCAGCCCATGGCAGGGAGCAGGATGTGACCCTACTACGACTGGAACATGGGGCTGGCCAGGATGCCGAAGGGTGCTGGGGCAAACCTGTGAGGCTGGAAATTCACCCCACAGTTTACGGGATTACGGGCATGGCTGCTGGATGTGGCTGTTAGGCATCTGCCTTCCCGGTCTGTGTGCTGGTGGTGTGAGAAGAGGTGACATCCTGGCCCACACCATGCCCCTTGCCTGCATCTTTCTTTCCGATTGGAGGTGGGAGCATGGTGACAGGCCACACGAGGGATGATGTGTCTGCCTCAAAAGCACCTATTACAGAAACAGGGTATGATTCACAGTTCAAGGGGAAAACTGTGTGCTGGGCATCAGTCATCGGAGGGCATGAACCTCATAAAGAAGAGGTTCTTGTTCTCTGTGTTTCCCCCCTCCTGTGTTTCTGGACATCTAACAACACTCTCTGGAAGCAGGGATTTGTGCTGAGGTGGGAAGGAGGAATACCTGCAGCAACATCGCCTCTTCTTTTGATGGGAGATGCAGAAGGAGAGGTGATGTTGCTGCAGCCAGGAGCGCACAGAGTGACAGTGCCAGCAGTGTCGCCACGTGTGAAGCCATATTTCACCTACCCAATGCCTATATTCATCACCATGCATGCCAGCTCCAGCTAAACAAAACCATTATGGGGCCCCAGTGGCATTTGAGAAGATTGCATGGGAAATGTCCATGGCATCCTCTCAGTCCTTGGATGAGATGAGATCAGATGAGATGACATCTCAGCATCTGTAACATCACCTCCCTGTCCCACTGCAATGTCTGCTCTGCATAGTCTGTCACCACCAAACCAAAGTGCCTGACTCAGACCCGGTGGCCATGTCACCTATCTCTGTTGCTCATAAGGGAGTCAGGGTTGGAACAGGAGCAATTTGCCAGCCCAGCACTTGCGGCAATACTGAGTTTCTTAGAACATCTTTTGGGCTGAGATGCTCTAAGAAATCCCGGGACATCTGCGCATCTTTCAGGCTGAGATGCTCTAAGACACTCAGCTGCTCAGCAGGCCCCCCCAGCACACATACACAGGCTGTTTGTCTCAACAGGATATTAAAAAGAAGAGGTTATAAAAGCAAGGCGTGATACAAGGCGAGGCTTAGCTCACAGCAGCAGCATTTATATCCTCTCCACAGCTCATGTTCAGCAAGCAGGAAACATCTGCAGCTCTCACCACCCACTCCTCATGCCCCCCTGGGGCTGCCATACTCCCGTGGGGGCTCTGGTGCTGTGGTGGTGCTAGAGTACACTGATCCCACAGGGTCGTTTTCTCCTGGGGCACCAGGAAACCTATTTCAGCACTGGCTTCACTATGCTGCCTGCCTCTGGTCCTTCCTTCAGCATGGACTGTGGCCCTGTGATGTGAGCGGCTTCTCCTCAGCACAGACATCTTGTTCATACATTGTTGCTTGTCTTCATCCCTGTCTTCTTTTGCTCCTGGCTGGATTTCCTGGTAGCACCCTGGACCTGGCTCACTGTGCAAGAGGCTGTAAATGGTCCCCAGGTCCAACCCTGCTACAGCAAATCCTTATCACCGACCAAGTTGTGTTTACTCAGTTCCCAAAACTCCTAAAGAAAATTGCCTTTGCTATTTGATTCCCACCAGCTCTACAGCTGGTTCAGCATCCAGGGCAAATGGTGTTTCCCACAACTTTATCAGGGAAAGAAAGAAAGAACATCAGGGATCATGTCCTGCTGGGCTGCAGGCACTGCTGATGCCCCAGCTGGGGCAGGGTGCAGATGGTGGAGCAGTGAGCAGTCACGCAGGGCTACCCACTGCAACATGAAATGGCATCTCTCAATTTTAATACCAAAATAGCTGATCATATTTTCTCACGCTGTGCAGGGACAAGTTAAGATAACTTCCCCGTCCAGCTCCAGATCCCAGAAATTAGGCACATATGCGTGAGGGATTTCTCTGTGTCATGGCTGCTGCTCTTGTAATTGTTTATTCCCATTTCCCTCCACACCCCCAGTCATCTTTCCTCCTTCCTCCAGCCTTCTGGCTTTACAGTCACTGGATAGACAGGCTTACAAGCTATATTTAGGTCTCTAAATTACTTTTCAGATCTATTCTAAATTTATCTCCCAATAATCTGAAATCTTGACATTGCAGGAGTGAGAATCATGTCTGAAAAAAGAAGGAAAAAGTTTTAAGTCTGGTTTACTGAGCTGGATACCTTTACTGTGGCAGCCTCTTAGTCTCCTTCCTCCTCACCTCTCCCACTACATGTACCCTGACCATCCTGGCCAGCCTCTGCCAGGGATGAAGGGTGGTTATTCCCAGCCGAGCAGTGGCCAGGACCAGGGGTCCCCTGGGAAGGTGGGGAGCACAGAGAAGCCCAGGGACAGAGAGGGATAGAGGCAGCACTCCAGGGTCCCACTTAACTGGGTGCAAACCGGAGAGATAGGTGGATTTGCAGCTGCAGTGCATTGAACCCCAATGTTTTTTGTACCTGCAAAGATTCCTGTGGGGGGGGAAAAGAAAAGCCAAGTAATGTTTTTGCAAATTAACTGAGAAATCAGGAATTCTTGAAGAAGATGACGTCACAAGCCCAAGGCAAAGCTAGGAAGAGGAGGCAGGAGTCCTGCTGTGCAGTTGCTGCAGGTTGCTCCTATGCAGAGCCAGAAAATAGGAAAACTTTAAAATATTCCTTCGGGGCTGGGCACCCTTTGAGCTGCTGCCAGCTCCTTCCTGCAGTGCCTGAATGGAAGATCTTTTGTCCCCACTTCTAAATATTCCACTCGCTGCAAACAACCGACCCCCAAAACCTCAACAATTGCCCTGTTCAAAAAAAACACGTGCAAATGATTTTATCTCATGGCCTCAGACGAAAGAAACCTCTGGCTGTGGGTGCAAGGCTGCATTCCCAACACCCCGAGCCAAGGAGCTGTGAGGGAGGACTAAATGCTCTTAAAAATAAACTATTTCCTCCTCCATCGTTCCTGACAGCCAGTTCCCAGACAAGCCAGCAAGATGATGCACTGGGCTGGGGGGAAGGGGAGGGAAGGAGAGAAGGAGGGAAGGAGTTAACCTTCTTCCCATGGTAAAGCACTAAGGCTGCCTGCCAGTTTTCGGAAAAGCTGCAAGTCATTCTGCCAGGACGAGGAGGAGGTTTTGAAGTCTCTGGGATGTTCTCAGGAAAGTGCCGCAGTACGAGGCCAGCTGAGCTGGCATTACAGGCAGGGAGGGGACCTACCCAAGATAAGGAGGGGGGAAGGAAGCTCAAACAGAAGCATCGTGACAGGACTGCAAAAATGCTGTTGTCTTCAGGTTTTCTTCCTTGCCTTCCCCTCTCCTTTGACCCTTATCCTTCACATGTCTCTGCCCCAGTGTTTCAGGAACCTCCATCCAGGCAAGAAATTTGTGGAGCGAGATGGTGCTGCAAGCCCAAGGCAGGAGTGGGAGCAGCCCCTGCAGCCCTGGCTCCCTGGAGCACTGGAGAATATTGGATACCCTCTAATGGGAGGAGAGGTCTGCCAGGGGTGCACCAAACACTGCCTCCCTGTCCTAAGGGAATAACTGGGGCTGTGCCTGGCCTCCTCCTCTTTCCCCTTGGCCCCAAAGAGTGCCCAGGTATCCTGCACCAGTTTCCAGAAATAAATGTGCTGGTGTTGATGGAAGATAAGGGGACATCTTGCTATCAACACCCATTTCCTGTAAGGAAAAATGTTTTCTTGAAAAAATAACAGTAAGTGGTACATTACAAGAAACCCACCAAGGTAAAATGTTACTGGCAAAATACAGGACTCCCCTTGGGCACATCTTGGTGGTTGTTTCGGCATGGTGGCTGCACCAAGCCTGTGGCAGATGCCCAGAAAGATGAAGTTAGATTAGGCAGAAAATAAAACCTTACTATGTGATGCCACTTTAAAGCCCGAATCTGGATGTTTGGGAAGCAGAGGTGGCAGGTTGGAGCAGCAATGTGAGGCCACTGAGCAGCAGAGTTCCTCTTTTGGGGGGAAAAAATCCTCCTCACAGATGGATCCCACCTTGATTTTGTTACTTGGCAGCATAAAACCTACCTGATTAAAGGCATGTGAAACCACCAGTGTAATTTCCTGGCATATTTTTATGTTTAGAGTGTATTACATCCAGCATGACCCAGGCTTTTGAGGGAAGCTTTGGTCAATTAAGATTAGCTGTCATTCCACATTTATTATCATCATTAATGAATTCTCCTCATTGCCAACAGGCAGAAGGAGAAGATGGTGCGCAAAATAAATAAATAATTTAGGGAGAGGCTTATCAGGGCCCTAGTTTCTATCCCCCTGTCATCTCTGGCAAAGCTCTGTTCTATGAGTCAGCTCCGGAGGACTCTGGAAAACTATCGCTGCTTCGACACTGCTATTAACCCATGCATATATCCTCCTGATTGTACTTGGGGTGAGTCAGGGGGGCATGAACAAGGGCTGCCTGGCAGCTGGGTTGCCACTGCCACTTTCCTATACTGGTCCCAAAGGCACTGAGCCTCTGCTGTACTGCATATTGCTAGAGGAAGGTCTAGAGGGACCATCACGCTGACCTGACACGGGTTTCTTGGCTATGACTGCTCAGGGTGAGACCGAAACAAATGCCTTGTGTACAGATGGGTGGAAAGGTGGTTGGGATATTGGCACAGCACCCTCTTTGCCCAGCTTCAACCTGGCACAGGGAGAGTGAGTCCCCATGGCACTCAGCACACAGGGCTGGGTGAAACTTCTGAGCCCCAGACTGCATAGGGGCTGCACCTAAAAAGGGCCAAATTGAAAGAAAACATGGGAAATATTTCAAACATGTATCTAAATGGGCAGTCCTAAAGGCCCCTTGCTTCTGGGAGTGCATCAAAACCTTCTCTGTCTTTTTACACCTTTAGTCCCTACCTTGCTTGTGCAATTGCATAATAACAATACGACCTTGAGAGAGAAAAATGAGCAACTCCAGGATGCTGGTTCAGATGATGAGAGCTTGTGTAACACTGTATTTCTGGCAGGCTGTCACTCCAAAAATGTATGTCCCTAATCAAAGGTAGATTTAATAAGAAATACTTCTCCCCTCTGCTACCACAGCACTATTTCTAAGACACATTATTAGCAGTACGTTGTTGGGCTGAGGGGTTAAATCTCTATGCCTTTTACATTGCATGATGTGTACCTATCATTTCTGCATAGATCTGGAGTGAAGATGAAATAGCTCATTACTCATCAGTGGCAAACAAAAAGTACCATGAATCAAACTAATGGTCAAGGGGGAAAAAGGAAGATGATTGGGTTCCCATTGTTCATGTCTTTCTTATCTTGCTGGAGCACCAAGGAGCAAACAAGCCCCTGGTTTGTGCAGAGCACCTTCCCCCAGCAAGAGGAAGTAACCCACGCAGTAACCCCTAAGCCCTCTGCACTGTTAATAATTAGAGAACCTGCTGAAAGCAAAAGCAAACAAACATTGTCTAATTTGGTACCTAAGGGGAAGGTTAGGGACGCTCTTTATGTTCCTGGACAATGGGTCTTGTAAACCTCACAGAGGCAGTGCCAGTCAGGGTGAAGATGCAAAGAAACTTTATCACCCCACCTTATCTGGTAACCCACCACATGGGCTGTGCAATGCTCCTCACTGCCTGTTTGCAAAGGGCTACTGCAGCCCCACCTGAGCACAGCCTCCTTAATGAACAGCTAAGGAAGGAGCAAGAGGCAAAATGGGCCCAGCCTGGAGGCCATGGGCCAAAGATCACATCTTTGCATCTGGGCTGGGGCAAACCCCAGTAACAGTACAGGCTGGGGGACTAACAGATTGAGAGCAGTCCTGCCAAAAGGACTTGGGGCTGCTAGTGGTTGAGAGGCAGGACATGACCCAACAATGTGTGATTGAAAACCCAGAAAACTGACCACATCCTAGGCTATATCAAAACAGCGCTGGGGTTTTCAGCAGAGAAAGGACATGGACCTGCTGGATTGAGTCCAGAGAAGGGCCATGAAGATGATCAGAGGGCTGAAGCACCTTTCCTATTAAGGCAGGCTGAGAGAGTTGGGATTGTTCAACCTGAAGAAGAGAAGGCTCCAGGAAAACCTTGGAGCAGCCTTCCAGTACCTATAACAATCATATTAGAACTGGAGAGGGACTTTTTACAAGGGCATATAGTGATAGAACAAGGGGAAATAGCTTTAAACTAAAAGAAGATTGGGTTACCTAAAATAACAGGAAGAAGGTTTTTACAATGAGGGTGGTAAAATGGCTGAACAGGTTGCCCATAGAGGCTGTGGATACCCGATCCCTAGAAAGATTGAAGGTCAGGCTGGATAGGACTCCAGACTTTTTACAAGGGCATATAGTGATAGAACAAGGGGAAATAGCTTTAAACTAAAAGAAGATTGGGTTACCTAAAATAACAGGAAGAAGGTTTTTACAATGAGGGTGGTAAAATGGCTGAACAGGTTGCCCATAGAGGCTGTGGATACCCGATCCCTAGAAAGATTGAAGGTCAGGCTGGATAGGACTCCAAGCAGCCTGATCTAGTTGAAAGGGCATATAGTGATAGAACAAGGGGAAATAGCTTTAAACTAAAAGAAGATTGGGTTACCTAAAATAACAGGAAGAAGGTTTTTACAATGAGGGTGGTAAAATGGCTGAACAGGTTGCCCATAGAGGCTGTGGATACCCGATCCCTAGAAAGATTGAAGGTCAGGCTGGATAGGACTCCAAGCAGCCTGATCTAGTTGAAGATGTCTCTGCTTATTGCAGAGGGCTTGGACTAGATAATCTTTAAATGTCCCTTCCAACACAAACCATTCTATGATTGCTATTATTTTATTTTATACCAGTCGTACACATCCTGTTTGTTTGGGAGGATACCACAGATCTCATCCAAAGGGATGGGAAGGTAGTGGGACAGTTCCTCTGAGGTCACATCCTTCCCCTGTAAATGTTTCTGAACATGAATCAGAGTTTTATTGGATCATCTTCAAATCTGCATGTGGTCATCACACTGTGTCTCACCTCTCTTAATTTTGAGGCATGATTCTCACAAGGGTAGCCACAGCCTTCCTCTACCCACAGCAACAGACATTCACACCAAAGAATTTCATTTCTCCTTGCTTAATTATCTTTCCACGTCCTTCGCTTCCAATGCTGGTCTAGCACTGAAGTCTTTCAAGCAGCTGGCGACAGCATAAACTAAACTTGGAATTACACTGACTCTTCTCTGAATACTTTTTTGCAGTATCACCCCTTTGGGGTCACAAGAGACCTTCAGTTGCACAGGGAGGACTGTCACCCTTGCTTTGAGCTCATGTCATTTCTGATGAGAAGCTCCCTCCCTTTGCTTGGGAAAGGGGTTCCAGCATGGTATGGGTCAAGAAAGGAAAACTTTCCCCTTGTTGTAGCTGATGATTACAAATAAATTATGTACAACAATTGACTTTGACCACATGAGCTAGGATGACTTCTAATTGTAATATCCTCTGTGGGAAGCTGTGGAAATTCAGTCTATTCAAACCCCATCTGCTGTCTGGGACCCTGTCCTGCTCTGTGACTCACAAAACACAGGTTCCTGCTCTGCTGAGCCCCTGAGGGGACCACAGGGCAGCTGACACTCAGAAGAAGTCTGCTGAAGATGTCAGCTATCCCCTGTACTTCCTGTGCCATGGCATGGGTACACATTATTTTCAAAGCAAACTCCCTTCTACCATTTTTCCCTCCCAGAAACACCTCCTACTTATTCTTCCTGCCCTCCCAGGAGGCCCTTGGCCACACTGGGAAGCTCCATCAGCAGCAGTTTGCCTGTATTCATGGCTGAGCTATCCCTCCTGAAGCCCCTTAGCTCTGAATGACTCCAAAGAAGCCTTTTGCTTGTGATGCTGGGAAAATTCAAACCAGGGTGTTTTGCATGATGGGGCTGCTCCTGAGAATTATGGTGTTTCTTTGCACTTAGAGAAGGTGGTGAGTGACTGGTGTGGATGCAGCGGGTCCCTGGCACAATTACAGCACTTACTCTTCTGAATAGAGGATGGATTTTCAAATAATTTGCAAATAAATTGGATAATTTGCCTGAGTTACAAGTACTTTAGAAAATACGTCCTTTGACAAATTTAGCAGCAGTCTTCAGACTTGTGCCTTCTCATGAATGTGCCAGAGGAAATGTATAGATGTTTCTCTAGCCTTCCCTTAGGGGCAAAGTGTTTTACACAGGCTGCATTCACAGGCTCACAAAGGAGGGTAAGGTGAGTCCATCTCTTGCTGCTGAGCACTAAAGCTTTGTCACCCTTTGGGAAAGGAAAAGGCACGAATGGTGTCCCTGGGATTGCCTCATTTCATGGGAAATGGAGCTCCCTCCTGGGAGAATGGGGGTCATGAGTTGGCATAATTCATCCATCCCTTTAGAGAAGAGGAAGGTGGGAAGTGTGTGTCTGCTTGGAAATGGGGATATTTCCTGAGTCAGGAATGGTCTTAGTGCAACTGAAAACACTGGAAGCCGGCACACATTTTGGAAAAGCACAAGGGCCATGAAAGGAGCAGGAGGACAGTGGGGGAAGGGATCTCCACACCCCTGCATGGCTCACAAGAGGTATGGGGAGAGGACGTGGGCAGGAGGACAATGTGGGGCCTGTGAGGGGCTTGAGATGCAGAGGCAGCAGGGAGGTCTATGGGGCATGCAGTTACCTGCTTCAGCAGCTCTGCATCACAAACCCAGCCTAGCTTCTCTGCATCCCTGCAAGAAAGCCAGAGCTTACAAAGAAGCATGCTCAAGCAATGGAAATAGAACTGATATTCTCCAGACTGAAGTCATTACATTTCCTGAATGTAAAAGTGTTCTATTTGCATTTCAAGGTCACTGTACCAGTCTGACATTTTCAACCTGGGCAAAAGGTGAAACTCCTCAAACTTATACATACACACTAATACTAAATTCATCCATGGATGCATGGTTAAAAAAAATATCCAAACTGCACATGCTGCCACCATTCTCTCCCCACCCCCTGCCATTATAATCTGTAGATGTGGATAGAAGGAATAAAACATCTACAAATTTGGAAAGTCACAGTTAAGACATCCTCCAAATCCCTGACACTGCCCAGTGTTCTTAGCATTATAAAAAAAAGAAAATTATTAATTAGACTATATTTTGGAAGACAGGTTCACCTAGTGCTGGAATGAAAACTTAGTTGAAATGTCATAGTTGTGTGATTACTTCACCGTGTCATTAAGGAAAGGTCTCAGTGCTTAAGATTTGTCTCAGTTTACCTAATATACAACTCCTTACTCTGAATAAGTTTTCCTTAAATATGGCCACTCTACCTTATTGCCCTCAATGTCACAGGATTTTTAGCTTGCCCCTGCAGGGAATAGAAATAAAGAAGCCTAAAAGTGGGGCTGGGAGTTAATTAAGAGTATATACAGTATTTTCAGACCTTTCGAGGTTCTCTAGTGCAAATTCCCTCCTGCACAAGGGTGGTGGCTGACTGTGAAGCAGCTCCAGAGCTCTTGCTCTTCGTGCTCTCAGTCATGTTTCACCATTTCCCAGGAAACTGGGGCATGGGTGGACAGACTAGAGAGGTGCTGTCACAGGGAGGTATGCCCTAGTGCCTCTCATTTATGGATGCACCTGCAAATGTATCTGTCTGCATGACAATGTAAATGAAAAAGCCTTGTTACCCTTTCCAACTCCCATCTCCTCCTTGGGGCTACTGCTGTTAGTTACCTAAGTGCACAGAGAGGAAAATGGGATGAACTAGCTGTCTATGTTTAAAAATGAAGACTAGATGGGGAATCAGCCCACCTCTGGCTTTTATAGCCCTTGGTGTGAAGCAGTGGTTTCAGCCTGGTAGCACCCAGCACCCTTGCATGCACAGTCCTTGTCTCCACCTGTGAGGGTTGAGATGCGATGTCCATGCTGTGCCTGCTATGGTCCATCAGATCTATGGGAATGTGGTGTTGTGGGGAGCCAGACACAGCCCTGTGGCCAGCCCTACCACTTGGATCTCCTCTCCCATTGCTACCCCTGCAGGCTGCAACACATCCTGCTGCACAGTCCCACCTCATTTCCTATAAGGTAAGAAGCCACATGGCTTCTTTTTAGTGGTCTTTCCTCTGCTTGAGGCAGCAGGTCTTGAGGCTGCTCCCAGGGAGGGAGGTGGGTGGCATGGGGCTGGGGCAAGGAGACAGGACCACCACATTCCTTCTCTTCGCTCATTGGAGCTGACCTCCTGAGAAGGCAAAGTGCTGACCACAGATCTTCTCTTCCTTCTCCTCCTCCACTTACTCTCCAGCAGTAATGCACATGTGCTTTGTCCATAAATATATTATTTTGTGTTCCTGCCAGCCCAGACTAATAGGGCTAATGTTTCCTGAGGAGCAGCCCAAAGCTACATTAGCCGCAGATGTTTGATTGATTTAAAACAAAGAGCCTGACCGCCAAACTGCTCCATATGGTTTCTCTTCCTGTCACTTTGCCTGCAGGGTTATCTCTGAAATGCAATTAAGGTGCTTAAAAGTACATTTTCAGGAAGATGCAGAATTGATGAGGGTGGGTTTGCCGATGGGTGCCTCCAAATTGTTTGAGCAAGAGCGAGGAAAGTCATGCCCTACCCTTAGCAGCTGCACACATGGTTTTTCCACTTACATGAGGACCTTAGGAGGGCAGGCCAAAAATGCCCCCATTGTAAAGACTTTGCTGTAGATTTACTTTACCAGTACTCATGTCTCTTAATATTCTGCTCATTTATTATTGAAGACAAACATTTCTCTAATTAGATATTTACTTGGGAACTTAAGTGCTGCAGAGATTTCATTCAACCCTACCTCTCCCCCACTGCTGCTGCATGGGCACCAGAGATGAAACCCCTTGCCTGTGCAGCTCCTTTGAAGACCCAGTGATGCTGTCAAGGACAAAGCCAGGCCCTGCCTGTTGTGTGTTGTGAGGGGGGTGTCAGTCCTGCCTGCATACCAGGGGACTGACACCATGTCTGAGAACACCCACTCAGCCACTGCAGACCCAGCGTGCCAAGCCTGGCTGCTGAAACCATCCCCAGGTCCCCCATAGGGCTGAGACCCCCTGCTCTATCCAGCTCCTACCAGGACCACAGCCTTGTGTGCCCTGGGGTGGCTGAGGACAGCACAGGAAATTTATGCCTTCTTTAGTTTTAATGCAGAGAGTAGATGTTTGTAGATGAAGAAAGTGTGCTTATGTGTGCCAACCCTCCATCTTCCCCTTAGTTCGGCTGACATAGGAAAGCAACAGCCCCTTACATGACATTTTTTAAGAATTTAAATGCTTTGGTTTCTGAAAACAGATTTTTAAAATCCTTTTCCCAAAATAAGTGCCTGATATCTGGCACCTTAATCCATGTCTTGGTGCTTGAGGACACCTGCAGTGACCTAGGTGACAGCCAGATCTCGTCTTTGGACCACAGACAAAATATATCCATGGATTTGAGCAGGGAATCCCAAGCCATGGTGTGGAATTAATTTCGTGTTATGGAAAACAGAAATAATTATGTTGCAACAGGTCTGAAGATTCATGGCAACAGTACATGCTGTATATGTACAGCAGCACAGGATAATTATCTGGTGTGCAATTCTCTTCAAACTAGACCTCCGTTAACCTTGTCCTTACCTCTCTCAGAATTAAAATCCTAAGGTAATTCATCATAGAAATTCTTGGTAACTTCAAGTATAATTGCTAAGTAATTTTCAAGTGCATACAATTACCATGCCCAATTAATCTCATCATGAGTCTTAAGGCCAAGCTGTTAAATGGGCCTTAGATCTAAATAAACTAGTATGTATATATAAATATGTATGTACGTATCTATATGCATGTGTGTGAGCCTGTTTGTATTGGAGAGAAGGAGAGCAGCTCTCAGAAATGCATCTTTCTATGTAACCTGCTTTATTCTCTAATTAGGCATTTGTAGAAATATTACCGCTGCTACTGCATAGTCCTTAAATTCACATACATGATCATCACTATCCAGATCTTTGTAACTATTTAAAGAGAAGATTTTCACAGAAAACTGATTGTACAAACAACACCATATTGCACTGTGTTTATTTTCTTTCAAGGGCTTCCAGAGCAAATGTTCTTCAGCTCCAAACAAGAGGAGTAGCTTGCTTGCTTTTTTTGTCCATGCTGCAAAATCAACCTGAGATCTGAAAACTCAGCTATTTTCTCCTTTTGGCTTTCATACCCACCTCAGGGAAGGGAAACACGGATTAGAAGAGCCTACCCAGTCTTTGCTACGCTGGAAGATTAGCAAATGAAATTAGCCACTTTCTGATTCATCCCTACACCCATAATAAAAGACTCATTCCCTGCTGCGTTAATAGGTTAACTGAGTGTTCTGTGTGTGTGGGAAACAAGGAAAACACTATGGAGGGTTTGGTCCCTTTGGAGGGTTTGCTCCTTTGGAGGGTGGGTGCAAAACATGTTGCTGGGTTGAAGTCTCTTCCCAGTGCCCTCAGCAGTGCTGAGTGGGAAGTTCATTGGCAGGAGGTTCCATCCCTTGTGTGGACACAGACCCATTCTCCACACAGCCAGACTGGCTGTGGTGGCAAACTGAATGCATGGCTGGGCTCCTGAGTGGCAGCATCTGCTGCTCCCATGGGGCAAGGGCCTCGACGGGGCCACTGCAGGGCCAGCCTCTTAGGGCTAATAATAGAGTGGCCATTATAAACTGCTTGAAGGTAACATTCAACATGCAGTTCAGAAATTTAAATAAGTTTTGCCTGAAAGGTCTTTATTTGGTCACTGGTATGTTATAGCACAGAGATTAAGCACCTAAGGCCTGTGGTGATTGGGGAAGGTGTTAGAATAACATGATGGGTAACTGGAGTCATCCAAGGTGACACAAATTCCCCCCAGACAATTTGCCATAGCTATAATCTGAAGACCCCCACAGGGACCCAAACACTCAACCCAGAAACCTCAAAGCAAGAGAAGTGGAAGTGCTACTTGCCTGTGGCCTTCAGAACTGAGCACATCTTTCAGGCTTTGAATGCATTTCATAGAAATCATTCTAAAACAATTTGGGAACAAGATTCATTGTATGAAATTTGAGAAGAATGTCTAAAATCTTCTAGAAAGAAGAAAGATATTTTTTTCTCCTGCACTCTGCAGCTTCACATTTACATACAAGGCTGAATCTGCAATTTCCTGCTGTTTCTCCTTTCTTACGAGAAATATTCTTTAAAGAGAAGTGCCAGGAACATTGCCAGACAGGCAAATGTAGTACGGGGCATTATTTGCAACGCACTTTCCCGACCCCTGCAGACAGCTGTGTCCCTTGCCTTCTCACCCCTGCAGGCACTGTGCTTGAGTAGTACCTGTCCTTGAATGTTGCTGCCCTCAGTCCTGCTGTGCCTGACATCAGGATCCCTGGTCTCTGGGATCTCTCTGGGATAACAAATGATAGACAAGACTTCCTCTTGTCTATCGTTTGTTACCTGGGAGAAGAGGCCAATCCCCACCTCACTAGCAATTCAGGTAGCTGTGTGTTGTGCCCAATCCCTTCTCTGCACAGGGATAAAGCCTGACCTCCCTTGCATCTGTATCTCTGCATTGCTGAAAACTGTGTGAGCAACTCCTTCCCAACCAGAGGAACGGATGAAACCCTGGGACCAGAATGCTGCGAGCAGCAGGAAATGTGGACATGTTAATGGGAAATAACAATGGCACTGAGCCATCGCCCACTTTGGGCCCTTCTCTGATTCCTCTCTAAGCTACAGCGAATTCAGCTGGTTCTCAGAGCTACACTTTATCTCCCCTCTGGGAGGTTTCTTGGTCAGCTGTATTAAAATGCATTTATTCTTAAGGGGGTCAGTAATCTGACACAATAGTGATGTACGAGTGAATGGGGAGAATACATAAATTTCCAACAATGCAGAAAGAAGAATCCCAGAGTTTTGCTATCTGTGAAAATGGAGCATGAGATCTGTCACTTCATGTCACGACAGACAAATTAAACAAATGCAGGCTGACAGGAGGAAAAGAAACAAAGGACTTGTATCCAATTACTTCCAGAAGAATATTAAATTATAAGGCCACTTGCTTTTGTGTTAGCAAATAAGTATTTAAATGGACTTAAAGTCCTTCATATTCTGAACGTTGGGTTTATCTGCATAGGAGAAATGGATGCTGTGGACACTTGTTCCTGAAAGGGAAACGGAGGACAGACAGGAGCTTTGCTGGAGGCCATAGGTTGATGTCCTGAAAGGGAAACGGAGGACAGACAGCTTTGCTGGAGGCCATAGGTTGACACGTGTGAATTCCATGGCCAGGAATGGTGTTTCTACAACATATCAAATGAGCAGGGGAGACAGCGATAAGACCTGGACACCTAGTTTTGGATGCCTCCATCACTGGTGCTGAAGCAAGAACTTGAGGCTATCACAAGAGCCCTTGAGATGAAGACACCTTTGCAAACAATTGCTCAAGCTTTCTTTTTGCAGCAAGGAAAGAAGAAAGCCAAATTCAAGTAATTTGAAAGTCCAGCCTGACTAGGAAAAGGTAAGCAGGGACCTGCAACTTCTAGATGATCACAAGATCAAAGTGATCTTTTTGGCAAAGCCTGTGAAAAGCAGACTATGCAAAGGCTCCTCATCAAAAATGCAGTTAGGAAAGAAAAATCCTGGCAACCTCCAGTGTATTTGATGCCCTGCACCCAGGCAAGTGGTCCGAGCAGGCTGCAGCAGGGCTGAAATGCGTCACGGTGAAACGGGAATGTGAGTCAAAGACACTTTCCCCTGGGTGCACACAAGGAAGAGGAAGGTGAAAGTGTCAGGAATCATCATGACACTCATGAGGGAGAGAAAGCAGGCACTGTAGGACAGCTGTGAGCAGTGTCAGACCATGACCAGGCGCTTTCCCAGGGTGCAGGTAGCCAACCACTGCCACAGCCAGGGGACCTGCCTGCCTAACCACGAAGGCATCTGGCAGGAGGTGGCCCCAGTCCGGTTTGCATGGACAAGCCTTGGGAGCCCCAGGGTGAAGGTCAGTACTTTGAACCCAGGGGGTCCATGCCAGGACAGGTGTGCAATCCTAGTGCACAGGGTGCTGAGGAGAGGTGTGTTCCTGGGGGAGCAGGACAGCACTGCCACAGCTTTTGGGCCATCTCCATCTCCCCGAGCAGTAAAGAAGGAGAGCTGGGGAGGGTAGAGTGCATGGTTCAAAGTCCCATATCCCACCCACCTCTGAGGCACCTTGGCCAACACTTCTCCAGCTATCAGTTTTGCAGATGGTGCAAGTGCAGTGGCGAGTCCCAGGCAAAGGGAATCCACTGTTGGCCTCTGTAGCCATGGCTCCTGTGCAGGAGATGGGCAGAAAGCCAAGGAGCAGCTTCAGCTCTTCCCTGGCAGACCTGAGAGGGCAGAACCTCTAACAGCACAGGGAGCTGCCTGGTAGAGGACTCCAGGGCAGCAGTTGCTTGTGTCAGACCTCGGCACAGCAGAGCCTTGGCCAAATTCTAGGCTTTTTTATAAATTGTTCTGCCATTTTACCTCTACCTGTGCAAGGCTAGGGGCATCCCTGTTTAAGGAGAACTGTGAGGAGCCTCATTGGATTGTTGGTTGGCATGACCAGACTCTTATTGAATATTAAGGCAGAGAGGGAGGAAAAAGAGACAAAGACAAATTCCTTTGTCGCATACCCTGCTGTAAGTCCAGAGTAATTACATTAAATGTAATGAGCCTCCACACTTCCTTCCCCACTGTCACTTGGGAACAGTCATTTGCTGCTGGCCATTCCTGCAGCAGGCAATGCCCTTACCTACCGCATTGGCAAAAGTCTCCTGGCCAGGGAACCATGGAGAGGAGCAAAAGCTCCCGCCCTGCCCTGCCTTATCCTCTTTGTCTTCACCCGAGGAGAAAAGAAAAACTGCCCCTCTACTAAGGCATCTAGAAAGCAAGCCTCAAGTTTATCTGTACCCAGGCTCTACATGCCTCTCACCAGTGCTGCCAGTCCTGGTTCCCACACTGATTCACCACTCTGCACCATTTTCCTCACCTGAGGGAGGTTCTTACCCAAAGAAATACAGTTCAGTTGTTCCTTCAGAGAGCTGCCATCAGATCTCCTGCAGGCTGGTGGCAGCCAGCAGCACTCAGC
>NW_008666574.1:50424-56115 GCF_000695815.1 Acanthisitta chloris | reverse complement strand
GAAAGAGAGCCTCCAGTTTGGCTAAGAGGATGTGGTGAAATGAATAGTTGCTAGAGCAGGGAGCAGAGAAGACCGCTCTCTCCAAATCCAGGAGTAAATGGGCAGTGCTTCAGGTAACCCTCAGTTTCCAGACCCCAGGCAAAGGCTTTTCCTGCCAGTCCAGGCACTGCAACCCACACAGTGAGATGCTGGGCACCATTAAAACATCCTGCCAGCCTGGCAGGTCTGCTCCAGGAGCAGACAGAGAAGACCATGAGCAGCAGACTGAGGTAATTAATCTTCCCACGTCATGTCCCATAGGTCTGATCCCTGCAGTGCTGGTCCCCTGCAAACCTCATCACCCAGGGGGTTCTTGGGGCTGTGCCTCCCAGCTGGGAAGTCTGTTCCAGGGAGCCATGATACATAATAACTGCACATTCCTATTATTAATTTGAGCACCTGGAGGAGGTGACAGCGAAGGCCTTATGGGGATCATGAGTAGCTGTATTTAAGCCTAACAGTTTCACCTGAGGAAGTTTTGGGGTCTTGGTGTAAGAGCAAAGCTGCCTTCAGCACCGAGGCCACCTCTCTGCTTTCCTTCCCTGTGCAGGGAAATATTTTCAGGCATATAAAATACTTCTTTTGTACTGAATCTCACTGTGCATTTTAAGCATCAAGGTTGGGATGCATCTGTGCCCAAGCACAAAGCAAAGAGGGGAGATGTGATTCTGCCCACCTCCAACGGCGGCATTCGTGAAAGAAAATCCTCCATGAAGAAACAGCCCATGCTCTTCTTTCTTCTGATGGTGCAGGCTGATTTGTGCTGTCTGTAATTGTAATCAAAGTTAATTTAATCCTGGTGTGGAGGTTGCTGAGCAACTGAAGACATTTATCCAGAGGAGACAGGGGCTGTAATCACGTCACCTCGAGTAAAGTTGGTAGGGCAGACACATAACACTGCTAATGCCCAGGGCAGACAGCTGTGGGTCACAGGAAGGTATCGGTATTTGTGGTAAAAAAGCTGAGGAGAAAGCACTAGGGTTATGCCAAAAACATGATTTCTTCCATAATCCAGAAATATTGGATCAGATATGGGCACCATACACAATAGCACAACTTCCCAGAGGATGAGGAGCAAGTCCCTGACTTTCAGCCACGTGGCTGTAAGCAAAAAGGAGGTGCCGTGCGAGGGAAATGGTCAGTCAAGTCAGTTCATGTCACAGGTGGCCTCTCGATGCCTCTTTCCTCAGAAACACATTCTCCCCCACTGTCCAAGGGCTATGAGCCCTCCTCCTCCAAACCGAGACCGCTGGGCTGTGCCGTTACCGCCTCCAGCAGGACTGGGGCTGAGCATCCCGCGGGCAGAGCCGGGGGAGCAGCCCGGGCAGGGCTGGAGCAGCCTCCCCCCGCAGCCCTGCGACACACGGGGAGCTCCACACTGCCGGGGCAGCTCCTCTGCGCTCGCTAAGTGCTGTCCTCGCTCGGCGCCTGCTGTGCCATCATCAGGGCCATTTGCCGGTGATGAGATTTCGCGAGGTCGCCTCGGTGGGCACCTGCTGCTGCCAGGGGGCTGGGCTGATTAAGTGCTTCAGCAGGGAAGGAGGAGGGGTCCTGCCATCAGCGCCTCGGCAATCAAGGAATTTTCCTCTGCTTTTTCTTTTTCTTTTTTTTTTTTTCTTTCTAATTATTATTTTCTCAAAGCCCAAATTGCTTTCGTGGAATTTAAAGGCCTGTGGGTGCATCAAGGGCAGGAGGAGGGCGGCAGCCTGCCAGGGAAAGGGACCAAAGCATGGTGGGGTCCCAAGCACTCCAAGTGGCTTCTCTCCCCATCTGCTTCCTCCTGACAGACCCTTCCAGCACGGCATTTTTTGAGAAAGGTAGATACTGCCACAGTTCATCTCCTGCTGCACTGACTACACTGTCTCCGAACTAGCATTTGCAGGGGAAAAAAAAAGGAGAATTATTTTGCCTTTTTAAATAGGCATGTTGGGTTTCTAACTGAGAGGAGGAGCAGCTTAATGACTTAGGAGGAGATTGTGGCTTTTCAAAGCAGAGCTGTGCTTCGGTATGTTCAAGTGCCCAAAAATTGGATGGATGGCAGGAAAAAGAAAGACAATGCACTGAACAGTAGCATTGTAGCATGTCAGACCTTGTGAACCAGTGATGGCTCAGCCCAGCAGAGGCAGGAGAATGGAGCGGGTGAAACCTAGTTTCAAGCAGATTTCTCAAAGACAGGCTTTTCAAAACAAACAAACAAAAAAGAGCCATAGGAATTTATTTAGCTTTTTTCCTTGTGCTGACAATTTTGCTACATTTTCCATAATCTTGCTCTTTTTCATTGAATTGTTTAGGTTGGCAGAGACCTTTAAGATCATTGAGTCCAAGTGCTAACCTGACATTGCCAAGTCCATCACTAAACCATGTTCCTAAGACAGGCTTTTCAAAACAAACAAACAAAAAAGAGCCATAGGAATTTATTTAGCTTTTTTCCTTGTGCTGACAATTTTGCTACATTTTCCATAATCTTGCTCTTTTTCATTGAATTGTTTAGGTTGGCAGAGACCTTTAAGATCATTGAGTCCAAGTGCTAACCTGACATTGCCAAGTCCATCACTAAACCATGTTCCTAAGTGGCACATCTACACATCAATACCTCCACTCCAGGGACAGTGACTCAGCTACTTCCCTGGGCAGCCTGTTCCAGTGCTTGACAGCCTTTTTGGTTAAGAAATTTTTCCTCATATCCAATCTAAATCTCTTCTGGTGCAACTCAAGGCCACTTCCTCTTGTCTATCATTTGTTACCTGGGAGAAGAGGCCAATCCCCACCTCACTAGCAATTCAGGTCGCTGTGTGTTGTGCTCAAAATGGCCAAGGTTGAGTCATTTGTTTTCAACACTTAACAGCCATCTCTCTCTCCTTCATCTCACACCCTTAGGCAGGTAAAGGCCATAACTGCATGACATACAGGGTATTTACCTGTCCACCACCTGCCCCAACACCCTCCAAAACATGCCTCTTCCAGGTGGATGTGGCTCTTCCCCACTGGGAGAGGCTGTGCTTCTGCTTGCCACCCAGGGTGTTTGCCAGTCTCTGCTGCTCACTTGCTTTGCTTCAGCTACTCGATGGTGACAGCAAAACCAAGAGTTTGCCTCCCCTGGTGAGCATCAGTGATGCTGCAGGGTTCTGTGCTAAGCCAGCCAGGAGAAATGCACCAGCCATGCTGTGCTGGGCTCAGGGGATGCAGAGAACCTCTCCAAGAAACCACTGACAGGAGGGAAGGGAAGGGCAGTGCTGAGATGTGTTTGTTAAAAAAAAGGAGGGGGGAGGAAAAACACAAAATAAATTTTAAAAAATTCCTGAGCAATTTTCTTCTGAAAAAATTAAGATGCTGTTATGGTTAAATCCCTTAGCTCTTGGATTGTCCAGGCTTTAGTTTCACACCCCTGTTTTGGTGTCAGTGCCGATGCCTCCGGACGTGGGACCTTTTGGAGAGGTTCCTTAAAGGAAGCAGAGGGATGAAGAAATACAAACGATTGCATGAAACCCAACCATGGAAGAAAAAATACCAATTGATGCGCAACTTTGCCCAGCACTACTCTCCTTTTTGTCTTGGGAAAGCCCTTCTGAAGCCCCACCAGCTTTCTGCAGTGGTTTTTGGCAGCTGGTGGCCCAGCAAGGATCCATTCCTAATCCATTCCTGAGGCTTCAAAGACTTGCACAGGCCTTGCCTGTACCTTATGGGTGAGATTTCCCCAAGGGGGCTGAAAATACAGGACCTAAAGGGATGTGATCTGATCAGCAGGTTGGGTATCACAATCTAACTGTGCAGCACATCCTAGACCTCTTCAGTGCTGTGCTGCTTAACAATGGGGAGAGGAGTGAACTGGCCAAAGCATTCCCTTCTGACAAGGACAGTTGAAGCCTGTTCCCAACTCAAGTTTACATTTATTCCCATGTTGCGAGCTTTCTTTTTTCTTCTTTTTTTCTTTTGCTGTAAAGGAAATATTAATTTCATGCTTGGCTTGGTTCTCAAGCAGGAGCCTTCTCCCTCCTGCATCACGATGCACGTTTCTTTCCCTGCATTGGGAGCTGCTGGGCAATTACTTGCCTTTCATTCTCCCTGGGGCTGAGGGGACAGACTGCAGGCAGTGGGTTTTTATGGCCACCACGGGGCAGTTTAGCACCAGCATGGAGGCAGCAACCAACCTCCACCTTCAAACCTGATCCCACATGCTGACTGATAACATCCCCACGCTGGTGCCACACTGCTACATGCAGTGTTTGGGAGAAACGCAGCATGTCTCAGCTTTGCTTTAAACCATGTTTCTTGTGGTGGAATCCAAACTGTTATTTGATCATGCTAAAATCTGTTTGCATTATTTGCCTTTTTTTTCTGAGTGCTTGCCTCAAAATCTTCAAACATCTAATGCACTTACAGAGCCTTGGATGGTTCCATTTACAAAAATAAGTCCATGTTGTATGTATGCCAAGGAAAAATAAAATATTTCTCTTTTCCTCAATTTTTCTGAGTGGCATTTGTTCCTAACACCTTTATAGCCTTCTGGTTTTCTGAAATTTCTTTCTTTAAGTAAGTACAGAGAAAGCAAATGCAGAAGCAGCAGTTTCAGTAGCTGGCAAGGCTACTGAAGATTTATGCTGACATATACGCTGTGTCTCTTGCTGAATTAATAGTGCCACTGAAGCATTTGTATTTTCTGGGGTTTTTTTCACTCTGACATTAAAAATGGAAGCACAGCCACACCTGCACACAGGGAGTGCAGATGGAATGTATATGAAAATAATCTGCAATTCTTATTCTCTAAATCAGGTCCTTTTTGAGGTTACCTGTCCAGAAATGTCACTCCACTCCCCTTTGTTTCTCTCCTACATAGTGAGTATTTGTCTATCTGTGGAATGGGTCTTCAGGCCAGTTTTATGCCAAGATATATTCGTTGTCTTCAGTAAAGATGATCTTCATTCATATCAAAGTAACTGAAAGCACAGTATATTCCAGACTGAGGAACTTTCTAGTTCTTCTTAGCAAATATTTTTGATTGCTTGTTATTTTAAGGAAAACTAAACTAGAAATAATTTCTTCTGTGAAAAAAATAAATAATTCTTCTTTCACCTCCATAATTCAGTGTCTTTCCGAGCCAGAATTCAGATTTCCACATAGCAACATGAACCACTTGGAGATGTCAAGCAGTCTATTCATTGCTCAGATTGTATTTTGATGTTGCTCAGAGTTCCCAGGTAAGAAAATATGCTCCATAGTTTATAGCTGTGAACCACAGCAAAAGACCAGTGCCTTGAAGGGAAAAGACGGAAGGAGAGAAGAGACGTAGGTTGTTAAGTGAAGGTGGGGAGCAAAACAGATGAAATTGATAAAGTGGAAAGCTATATTATTCACTCCAAGGCTCCATTTAGTCCCTCTGGCCTGGTAGTTTCAGCAAAGTGAAACTCTTGCTGGAATCAATACTGCTATCATTTCACAAAATTACAGTGGTTTGAACAGAAAACTAGTCATAAATCAACTTCATGCATGGACAGCTGGAGGAAATATTTCTTGCTTTGAAGATTTGGGTGCTTCAGAACTAGTAAAGAGGAACTTGGCTCTCCAAGAATCCACATTTACTGCATTTCTTGGAAATAGAGGCTGGGGGTGCATATTCAAACAAGTCAAAATAGCAATGTGAAAAAAGGTGAAATG
>NW_008666574.1:38422-50394 GCF_000695815.1 Acanthisitta chloris | reverse complement strand
GTGTTTGATCTCAGTGAAACTTGGGTGTTTTGGGGATGGTCCCATACTCTGATGCTCACTAGCCATTCCTTCAGACTAGGCTAAGAATGTGTCCTTGCTGCTTCTTTTTCATAGACCTAGCCTAGATCCTGTAGATTTGAGTGACTTTTGCAGCCAGTGGCTTTCAGCTTAGTGACTTAATAGACATGGATACAGCCTTTCAAGCCATTGCCACAGGAAGATGTCCAGCCCTCAGCTTCCAGGGAAAGGGTCTGGACTCAGAGACTGACCTTGTCTTCAGTATTTCAGGAACACGTCCTTGAAGACCCTTCAAAGAAAAGCATGAAAAGCACAGCTGCTGCTTATCTCAGGAAGGTTTCACTACATTATTCTTCTTTAATACCTCTAAAATTAAACATTTTCTGTAGTTCTTGTTTTCCAACAAAGATATATCAGGCAGCAAGAAATTATATCTATGGATGCTGGAGGCTTCAGAGGTATAACGCATGGCAGAAAACAAGTAGGGAAGGATAGTGTCTCCACATACAATTCCTTGGTCTGGACAGAATAAACATGTGACCAGAGTTGGTTGGCCAATGCATTAAGCCTGAGGGATGATTAGACATCCGCATTACTGCTGCATCCCCTTTCCTCTTTCCCACAAGGCAGAAACAGGGTGGCATCATGGCCAGGGACACAAGACAGAGATGGGAAGGCCACAGGAATGAGGCAGCCCTGCTGTGAAGTCATACCCAAAGCATGAAAACATCCCAGGTTTCTAAAATGCAGCTTCTGTCACAGCTCTGTCTCGAAGCAACAGAACTTTGGATGTGGTTGTCTTTGCTCAGCCCTGCTTGCAGTGAAAAGGTTGGTCCACTGCATCCTACCTGGGTGCTGCCAAATTGAGATGGTGGAGATTTAGTATTTGCTAATTTTTCCTCCAAGGTGCTTGTGAAACACACATTTGTGCAATAGCTAAGCACCGTATAGCTGTAATTATTTGTAACGTTTTCCCCTATCTAGTGCGTTTAGTGCAATGGAATTTTCTTTTAATTTTGTCAAATATTTCTGGAAATTGCTTAGTTAAATTTTAATTCATTAAAGACAGCAATCATAATTATTTGATAAATAGCATCATTAAAACCATTACACAATAAAATATTGCAAATAAGAGCACAAGTAAATATTTGCTAGAGTATTCACACTGTATTTCCTCTCCTGGCATTTCGGAAAGCTCTTTTATTGTCTCACAACAGAATTGCCAAGTAGCTACAAATGTTCATGCATCATCAGCAAACAAGGGAGAAAGAAGGCTGCTGTTTAATAAAATTTAATTCACCCAATCAGGGAAGGGAGGGAAGAACGTATGATGTGAACGGCCAATTGGATGCCATGTGCTCTGATGACTAACACCAGCCAATTTGCTAACGAGACAGAAATAATAATTCATAATCAAAAATAATTCAAGTGACTGAGGCTAATAGACACATTTACTCAAACTGTGACCTGTTCCCTACTTCACTGACAAGAAAAAAGTGGGCTGAGGGTATTGGGTGAGTTACTCGTGAACAATCCGCCAGCTCCATTTCCAGATATTAAGAAATTTGGAGAGTGGGAGGACAGGCTGAGTGTCTCTGGGCAAAGAGGGGCATGCCTGAGAGGCATGAGGTCATGTGGAGAGCACCTCATGGGACCATGCTGAGGTTTGTCCTCACCTCCAGAGTGCTCTTCTACTGCCAGGTTGCCGTTGCCCCCTCTGAAAGCAGGCAGAGAGGAGGAGAAGTGCGTTCATCTCCAAAGAGGGCTCAAGGGCAGCATGGGAGCAGCTTCTAGTGTCTCATCCAGCTGCCCACATAAGGTGCCTCTTACTCCATGGGCTCTGTTGCTGCTGTCCCAGGTGCACTGGGAGAGACATCCAGCTGCCCATGAAAAGGGGTGGGAAGGTAGCGACAGGTTTTTACAGCTTATTTCAGCCAAACAGTCACACTTTGGAGATGAGGCATTAGTAACAGTGAGCAGCCAGGACACTTCCCTAATGCTTAACAAGTCAAGCTCCACTGCACTGGAACTGAGTCAAGGAGGCAGGAGCCATTTAATTAGACCAAAGCAACTGACAGCCACTCTGCTGTAAATCTTCCCTTGATGCCTTTGAGGTCTCTGGTCCTCTGTGTCTTAATAGTAAATGATATCTCAATGATGGGAGAGCAGGGAACAAACATGTCTCTGCCTGTTGCTCTGGTGGAGCAGGACATGAAGTCTTGTAATGGGTCAGTTCACTGGCCAGGGTTATGATGGGGGGCTTCTTTCTTCCCCAAACCCAAGTTTCCTGGGGAGCTACAAGATGATGCTTTAACCAAAAAGAGTCAATTACAGACTCAGCTGTGCTTTTGTTCATGAGGAGAAAGGGAAAACACCTTTGCCAGCATATTTGCAAAACCTCTCTGCTGACCTGAACCAGTCCTTTCCATAGGCTGCTCCATCAACACCAGTGCTGACACTGATGCTGAAGTAGAAAAATTATATTTGGGTAATAATATATGGCAGTCTGGAAAAGCACTGGTATCTGGCATGATAGTAATGCAGGATTTCCTTTTCCAGTCTAGGCAAATCCTGTGTTTCCTCTGTGCTTGCCAAAGAAATTAGGATATGAGTACATGTACTCTGATGAAATTTGGTGAATACTGGTGTAAGGACTATTCTCCCCTGCTGTACTTCATCTGAGGTATATTAAATCAAATGTGTTCACCTAATTGCATAAAACAGTGAGAAACGGACATTAATTACTTGTAAATTGCAATAAAATAGTTTCTACTGTACATCAGGAGTGGATCACAGCAAATAACCTCATAGGAGACAGAAAGAACTGACACCTTCAAGTAAACAGATCCTTGACTTGTCTTCTTTCCAACAGCCAACAGGTGCTCAATTCCTCCAGATCCCATGTCCTGTCTTCTTGCCAGGAGGCTGAGTAATTGTTAAATATTCACCAATTTACACTGCACACTGTAAAGCATTGTCCTCAACAAGCAGCCTCACAGCTCACTCCTGGCCACTGCTGAGTGATCAGCTCTTCCCAGTTCTTGAATGAGCTGTGTTTCCCATGCTGCTGGCAGCAACAGGCTCCCTCTCAGCATCATTTCCACCTTCTTGGTCCTTTCCATGCCCTGGAAGGACCAAGTCATGTCAGCATTAGAGGGATGCATGCTCAGTTTTCTTCCAGATTCTTTCTCTTCCATAAGGGTGTTTTCCTTCATTGATCCACCTGAGTTATCTCTCTTTGTGGTTGACAGCAGTGTAGATATCTCCTGGGGCTGGCCACTTGTGCAGATCACCTCCTGGCTATCTCCCAGCTGCCTTCCAGGGAAGCCTTGAGCAGCTGAGCTGGGTAAGGCATCATCTTTAGCAGAATTTGGGACCACAAGCTTAGTGTTGCCTTTTTTTAATAAATCAACTTCTCACCCTCGACCTGCTGGTAGACTCTGTTCTCTAGGTTGACTTTACCAAAATTCTTATTTTGAGCTCAGGCACTGACCCCATGGAATATGTAAGTGCATTTCAAGGTCTGGACTCTCTGCTGCCTTCCCTTTTATTACTGTCTTACCATGAGAGAACCCAGACTGTGTCCAGGACACTACAGTTTGCAGAGGTCCAGCCTTGGAAGAGCACCACCTTCCCCTCCCCAAGTCACAGACACTGGAAACTGCTGGGAAGGCAGTAAGCAAGTGCCATCCCACTGCTCAAGAGATGGCACACGGTGAGACCTCAGGCATGGCATGGCTCTGATGCCCTTGTTCCTGTCCTGCTTCACCCACCATGTGACACTCCCACTGATACACTATTTTTATGCAACCAACCTACAACCTTTGTTTGGGGAAGTTATTTTCTGAGGCTCCTTCCCCAGGACTAGCACTCCTCCCACACACACTTCATTTTTCCTTTGTTCCTAAAGTCCTTCCCCTGACTTTTAGGAGCTCATGAAAGCTTCTGTCAACTGAGGACAGGAGGTATCTTCTCATCACCCACTGCCATGGCTGCAGGCCCTCACCTATCCATCAGCTACTTCCCACAGTATCCTTCCAGCCTGCAGAGCTTTTCAATGGCTTGCTCCTCCCACCCTGCTGCCCTTAAAGCCTTCCTCTCCCAGTCTTGGCCCATTCTCCATCCCTCATTGCCCTTCCCTATGCCTCTGAATCACACTCACTCCCCCTCTGCTGCTGACCAGTATTTTGAGAATTATCTCTGCAAGTCACTGAGTCACCGTTTAAATCTGATATTAAATTTTCCTTTCAACCTTTAGCCTGTGCATTCCTCATCCCATAAAGCATTCAGTAGCTACAATGCATTCAGGCTGATATATATATGTATATGAAGGAGATGTACAACTTTGCAATGCATAAACTATCACATCTTGCCATCTCTCACTGCATTTTTTTCCTGCCTGTTCACAATTGGCCATATATAAAATGATTTCCAATCAGCATGTGGGTTAAATTTTAACCTTTTAGGGCAACCTTGCTATGAAGGATGCAGAAAGATCAAGCCCTCTGCCTTGTGATGGCCCCTTCTTGAATTCCTGAGATAATATGTGCCTACTGACACTATACACAGCCATACAGGGGACATTGCCCTAGTACCTGCTGGAGGCACATGTCGAATTAGGAAAACCTGCCTTGGCCACTGCTGGAAAAACATAGCCTGAGCACTTGCCTTGCCTGAGACTTTGGCCAGTCCTGTCTGGCATAGGTTAGCCCAGTCCCCAGGCAACAGTGTCATCAAAAAATGTATTGCAGGAAGGCAGGGAAATGAGCTGGAGGCAGACAGAGGAAGGGCTGCCAAGATGTGGCTCAATGGGTAGAACCACCCCAACTCTATTGGGAAAGATCAATGGGGGCTGTAGGACCATGCAAAGCCTTACAATGGGGGCTGTAGGACCATGCAAAGCGTAAGGCACAGGGACTTAGGGACTCCTTATGCTGTCATGTCTGCTGTTTCCCAATGATTTTGTCTCACTTCCCTGTCATAAGGCTTGGTAAAGCCCTTGAGGCAGCTGAACAGTCCAGGACTGAGACCAACTATGTGATGCAGACAGACTTTCTGAAGAGGCAACTGTTTGGCCCAGCTCTGCATTAAAATATCATATGGAAAGCAGTGGTGAAAGTGGCCTGCTGGTAAAATCACCATCAAAGACACTGTATCAAAATCTTCAGGGAGAGACTTACTTTTCAGCTGTTTTCTACAGATCATACAGATGCTTTACAGTGACAAATATTGCAGTGACAAATAATAGTGCAGAGTTTTCTCTGCAAATGTCCACACATATCTAGGCTTTCAAGTGCAGCTAGACATCTTGCCAGTATTCTCTGGAGACAGAGAGAGGCAGGGCTCTGCTAGCTCTGACCAGCAAGGCACTGCCAGGAGAACACACCACAGCATCTCAGATGGCTTCAACCTTCTCACAATATCAAAATTTAATAGGGCAATAATCATGGGGGTGCTGGCCAGACCACAGCTCTTGCAAATGGTGTCAGCATTTCCCGGAGATAGAGCAGGAGATGGTCCAAGAAAATTCCCAATGCACAAGCCATTTTGAGATGAATTTGGGAAGCAATGGCCATCATTTCCAGACCTATTTTCTTTCAAGGTGGAGGAGGGCATCCTCCAGATTTTCTCCTGGCTGTTCTCTCCCCAGTTAGCCCTCTGAAGGCCCAAGCAGCTGTAGTTACTAATTTTGCCCTGTGCTAGGGCACAAGGCATTCATTCTTTGCCACAAAGTACTACATAGTCAAAGCATGGCTCCAGCAAGCATGAATTTTTATTTTTGGTGCTTACACTCCCTGGGGGACCTGCAAGCTTCCCTCACTGCAGTGCAGAAGGTGGTAAACAAGCAGGGAAAGCCTAGGCAAGCAGGTGCTCTTCTCTTGTCTGATGATTTGAAATAGTGTAGACAGCCCTGGCATGTATCTGAAGTGCAATCATTATATTTCCATAACTTTATCTGCAGAGGACATAGGAGTTACAATGCAATCAGTGCTATACAGTTAAAGAGTAGCTGAGATGTATTATAAAGTCAGCTGCAGCAAAGAACATATGGTACAGCTTGCCACCCCACTATAGTATTTCTTCAAAAGACATTTTTCTTACAAAAACTAAGACATTATCAGTCAAATTATAAGTAACCCATTTCCATTTATAGCGTACAGTCTACCCTCTGAGTCACACACACAATCGGCAATAGCAGCTGTGAGACTTCTGAAAGTTTTGTGGGGGTTTTTTTCTTTTATTTTTATACTCTTGATTCTGAAAATGTTTCTGGTTGAGTGGAAAAGTCTTCCCTCATCTCCATTGTGAAAGCTAAGCATCACTATGGCTGTCCCTTGCCCTGCCCAGATGGGCACATGCAGTCCTGCTGCTAGCAATGCTTGGTGCTTCCACCCGTGGTGGTGTCTGGAAGAGCACCTGGGATGTGCCTAAATTGGGGCACATGACAGATACCTCACTACCTAGTGTGACTTAGGAAGTGTTTCTGCTGTGGCTGGGTTGATTTTAGCACATAAAGCCCATCAGACATTTGGGCGAAATCACCTGAAACCATGTATTATTTACCACCCCAGCCAGCAGCTAAGCCCCATGCAGCTGCTTACTCACTCCCCCATCAGCAGGGTTGAGGAAAGAATTGGAAAGAAAAGGTAAACCTTGTGGGTTGAGGTAAAGACAGTTTAATCAGTGAAGCAAAAACTGCACCCAAGCAAAGCAAAACAAGCAAAGCAAAACAAGGAATTCATTTACTACTTCCCGTCAGCAGGCAAGTGTTCAGCCATCTCCAGGAAAACAGGGCTCCATCACACCTAAAGGTTACTTGGGAAGACAACTGCCATCACTCTGAATATCCCCCATTTCCCTCTTCTTCTCCCCACTTTATATGCCGAGCGTGACTCCATATGGCATGGAATATCCCTTTGGTCAGTGGGGGGTGGCTGTCCCAGCTGTGTCCCCTGACAAATTCTTATACACCTGCATCCTATATCCATGGTGTGAGAAGCAGAAAAGGCCTTGACTCTGGCACTGTGCAGCAGTAACCAAAACATCCCTGAACTATCAGCTCTGTGTTCAGCACAAACCCAAAGCCGAATCCCATACAAGATACTGTGAAGAAAATTAACTCTACACCAGCCAAAACCAGCACAGTCTGTTATTGAATCCTTCCTCCAACTCCGTCTGTGTCACCTGAAACAACAAAATCTTCCTTTCCTCTCAGGAGCAGAAATGCTCTTTGTGATGCTTAGAAAGACTTTGGCACCTCTTGACATGGAGTTGCTTTCATTTATAGTATGTTTGGTGTTTGCTCTTATTCCAATGTGTTTTCATTTAGAAGTCATTCTTAAGGATTTTCCTGCAAAGAAAAAAGGTCAAGGTTATTTCCTTGGGGAAGGAGGGCAAGAGGAAGGTCAGAAAATGATTTAACCAAACAAATAATGCGCTGAATTGTCAGGAAAGTATTGAAGCAGAGCAGATGGGCTGTGTTTGCAAGCTCATTTGCATCATGAATACTTCGGCATCACCCAGATTTTACATAAACCTTCTCCTTAGTATTTTGTTACTTTAGAGTCATCTTTGTGCTCCCTTACACACAGACACACTTTTCAAACAGATCATATTCAGAACCAGTGAAAGATGATGAGACTACAGTAAAGAAGGATTGTATGTTTAAGAGGCTGAAGTCAGTGTCTGTGACTGTCATGTATAGCCCCAGCACCACATCCTGCAGGGTGTATTTGATAAAGGAATTTTTATCCAAAGCCTGCTTATATCTTCAGCAAAACTAGGGCCTGAAGCTTCAGTCCCACCTCATTTGAAGGGGGTGTCTATTGTTCCTACTGAAAAAAACCAAACAAAAACCCAACAATATATCCTGTTTAAGATCTTGAAATAAGATTGGCATAAGGAAAAGTGTTATGGAGCCTATGTTATATCTCACTGTGGAGATAAGAACCATAAAGAAGCATCTGAAAGAAGATTTCAAGTCCACACTGCAACATTTTGCTGACTTCATCCTTGTTCTTTTCTCATTCTTTGAATCAGAAAGTGGTTCCTGAATAATACTGGAGTGACCAAGGATGTCCATCCAAAGACCTCCATGCTTCAAAGTTTGCCCTCATATGTGTCATATTCTTCCATGATGGACAAAGTGATAAGTACACAGGGGTCAAGCTATGGGGACTGGGTTGCAGGAAAGCCTTTTAGTACAGAATAGTAGCTCAAATGACAACTGGGGAAAGAAATAGGCAAGGAGTGTGAGCGACAGTGCAAGCACTTGATGTGGTAGGAAGCAGAGGTGAGAGTCCTGTATCATCTGAAAACTGTAGGTTTACTGCAGGTGGACACTGAAACTTCAGACTTTAATCCTCTCCTTATTATTGCTTCTTAGATCCCACTAGACATCATCAGAGAGATGAGCTCCACCAAGAGCTGCACATATTTACCAGTTTATCCACCACCGTCTTAAAAAAAGCCTGCTTAAAACTAACTGGAAAGAGATGGTAAATTGAGCCACTGCCTTTCAGGGTGTTTGTGATGCCTATCTGCCTCTGAATAAGGAGAGCAGAGAAAGAAAATCCCATGCCTGTGTTCATGCTTTACACTGCTGCAAGGCATCTGGGTAGGGATCTGTGCCACCCACTCTACTCAAAAATAATGATTGCAACACACCTTGCTGCAGCCATTCATTTGTTTTCTGTTAAGAAAGTACTCCATGACAAACTTGGCTGCTTTTCAGTACAAAAGATTTCATCGTGTGATTCATTGATTCAATAGAGTACCAAATAAAACATGTCTTTCCTTGCTGGGGACAGAGGGCAGGCTTTTAACTTCACTAGAGGTAGTTGCAAATGAAGCTGGGGAATTATTTTTGCACTTACTTATGAGAAGAACTACATGGAGTTTAGGATAATCCCCTCATGTGAGCTACTTTTCTCAAGAAAAAAATGATGGTTGGATGAGAAGTCCCATGTCCTCAGTTTAATAACTCAAATTGCAATTGAGATCACATTGGTTTTGTACAAATAGACCAGCACCTGAATTTGGCTCCAAGGGAGGAAGCAAACTGCAGAAAGTGCCATGACCTGAGCTATGCCTATAAACTGGTAGAGAAAATAGAGTTTAAACCAAATGTTTCTCCCTTGCCCCCACTTTGTGGGAGTCTTTAGCAGCAGCTGGTGGGCAGCGCCCTGAGGCTTAGGCACCAAAGCAAAGGTCCAGGATGATCCTTACAGACCCACCTACCCAGGACAACTTTGTACCAATGCAGTGAATCATGTCCTCCATGTTCAGGAGCACTGTAACCTTGCAGAAGGGTGGAAAATGGGCCCAGGGATGGTCCAGGACACCGGGCTGAAGTCTTTCACTCCTGTCACACTTGTTTCTCCGCTACTGCTTTCCACCCCGACTGTTTGCTCCAATAGCTCGAGCAGTTGCCTCCCTCCCCTCTGGAAGAGTAACCAGTGTATTTCTATTTGCAGACTTCTGGATGCAAGTCCTTCATATGGCCATTCTCAATTACTTATTCTCTTGCAAAGGAAGGGAGACAATATAATGAGTAAATCTATTTTGTGGAATGCAGTTTTAATTGAAATGTTTGCTGCCGTTGTCACCATTGGATTAAGAGAGCAGATCTTCAATAGTGAAGAGATTAAGTTAGTTTATATCTGCAGAATGGGAGTGAGAGGAGTAATTGGAAACTATAAAGAGAGAATAAAGGATATCACAACTCCAGCATCACGAATGGGGAGCAAGTTTTGCACTGCTATTGGCACATGCTATTGTCACATTGCAGTAGGTGAATGAAATAAAAGCAGCCCTCACTGCAAATTCTCCTGTTTTGCCCTGAGGCTTGTAGCACATGGTCCTCTGGTCTGGAAACAAAGAAGAGCCACACTTGAAGAAAGTTCCTCTCCATATTGGAGAAACAAATTTGTGCTAAGACCTTCCAACTCTACTAACACAAAACTAAAAAAAATGTAAAAAAACCCGTTATGCCTTCCCCCAAAGTAGAAACTCTATCCTAGCTTCCGTGGCTTGCTAGCTTGTGACTCGTGCATGTTCCTTCAGCTGAATAGACTTTGGGGGATTTACACCACATGAGAACCTGAGCCTGTGGACTCTCACTTGGTTGCAGCGATCACTACAGACAGACGTGTTTGATTCAGCTATGCAAAGTGTTTTGTAACTGGGTATGGTGCAATCATGCAGAGGCTCAGCCACTATCGTACAAGGCCAGGCTGTGCTGCCATTTGCAAGCTGAAGCCCAAGCTCTGAAGGGTCTGCCTTGCTCATGCAGGCGATATCTTCCTTCCTTTTTTGATTTGGTCTTTTTTTTTTTATTCCCTTTAGCAGACAGAAGACTTGTTCATTTCCCATGCCTGCTTACTGAATTATTCATCAAAAATGTTCCACTGGTATCTTCTTGTCTGCCAGGGAGCTCATCATACAACAATTCCTCTTCAACTTGTAATCAGAGCAATTAGCAATCCATTAAAGGTCTCAGCACACCCATGGCTGTGGGGTTACAGAGAGCAATTCAGGAGCTGGCCCACTCTGACTCCAAAACCCAGGCAGAAGATCCAAAGGCTATAATCTGTTGTGTAGGACAACAAACCTACAGCATGGGGAGGGGTCGGGTGCTCAGGACAGGAGTTTTCAGTAGATACAATAAGATCATGGAAATCAACACATCAGTTTGGATGGATCTCAGTGGCAAGAAGACTAGGTCCCAGGTGTTGCCTGGGGCATGTGATATACTTCTGTGAGCACTCACTCTGTTCCAAAAAGGGATGTTCAGTTCTCAGGTGTATGTAACAAACCCTTTTTTTTCTGGAAGGAGCCAACAAGGAACAGGAAGGGATGTCACTGGTTCCCTCTGATGTTCTGAAAAAGATAAAAAATCATTACCAGACAGAAGTGGAAAGCAGGGTAGTAGGACTGGGCTGCATCTGACTGTTGCTGCATTCAGGACCAACATACCCTGGGGCTTTAATCCCACTCCTCTGCCTCTAGAAAAACACGATACCATGGCTCAGACTCCTCCCTGTTCACCAGCTCACCATGAGCTCACCAGCTCCCATGGGAAGGAGATCCTGAGCCAAGATCTCTCCCTCCCTACCTGCTGTCTGCACCAGTGATTGGCTAACCAATATGTAACAGAGTGGTGGACAACCTCGAAGTGAAAGGTCAACATAAACACCATACTTATAAATGTTACCTTTAAAAAATAGGTACATAGATTTCTATTCTATCCCCCAATCTGTGCCAGAGGCTTAACAGGTCAGGACCAGAGTAATTCATCACCTTTCCCCCTGTCCTTTGCCTTCCTAACATATCAGAGATGCTCTCCTGCACTTCTGGGCTCTGCCTCTGCTAATGCCTCTGGAAAGATAATCTGTTGAGAAAGAATGTGAGAATTATTAAATCAATAAACACTGCTAACCTTTCAACTGTGTCCGTCCAAGGAGATCTTCTCACCACTGCAGCAATCACTTGCTTTAACAGATTGAAAGCAAAGTGTTCTTATTGCATATGTCAAACAAGACAGGAAAAAACATGTTCTTTCTCTGTCAGGAGAGTAGAAATGTCCATGGGGGCTCCCAGCATGTTCTTCTTATGCCCCATGTCTGAAAGCCATAAACCTATATGAAATTCTTCTGTGTATAACCAAACATTTTTACCACGGGAAAAGCAAACACATTTACATATAGCAAGATCAAAATACATGAATAATGCCTCAATGACTTTTGGCAGAGTTGATGGGATCCTTAAGGAGGAAACTTCTGCATTTTTTTTCCCAAATACTCTTCTGGAAGTCAAAGTGCAGAACTGCAGCATGTACTTGAGCCTGCTGGGAGGAGTGGTGAGCTGCTGGGGCATCTTTCAGCTGCTTAATAGTGAAGGAATGACTAAACATTTTGCTGTTCTCATGAAGGCCAAGGTCTCTGATAAGCACA